>NC_086322.1:307134797-307434797 GCF_036172605.1 Pelobates fuscus
GATAGAGGGTCAAACAGGAACCCCCAGCCAACCCCCTGCCCCTCTAATAGTATATATCATGCTCTCTGTGATAGAGGGTCAAACAGGAACCCCCTGCCCCTCTAATAGTATATATTATTCTCTCTGTGATAGAGGGTCAAACAGGAACCCCCAGCCAACCCCCTGCCCCTCTAATAGTATATATTATTCTCTCTGTGATGGAGGGTCAAACAGGAACCCCCAGCCAACCCCCAGCCCCCCTAATAGTATATATTATTCTCTCTGTGATGGAGGGTCAAACAGGAACTCCCCCCCCCCCCAGCCCCCCTAATAGTATATATTATTCTCTCTGTGATGGAGGGTCAAACAGGAACCCCCAGCCAACACCTTCCCTTTTTTTCCTGGGGAAATGTTGTGAATGGCATTGATTTATAAGCATATTTACAAAAACAAATAAACCTTATTTTTCTGTATATTAACATGGATTCTAAGGGGGGGGGGGGGGGAGTTTCTAATGACAAGTAAATGAATGTGTTCTTAATGAAAATCCCTTCAAATAACAGCACTTAATACTTCCCCCTACTTTATGGGACTGTCTCATTTACTACCTACAAGAAAAAGAGAGAATAGATTTGTGGAGTCTTAGTGGAAGGATAGCTGGGCTCCAAATCCATTTAGGAGTTAGCTTTTAAGCCACTTACTTGCTGTTCTAATAATATATTCTTCCTGTATAAGATCTGTGTAAAAGTCTATGTATATATATATGTGTGTGTGTGTGTGTGTGTGTGTGTGTGCGTGTATCATTTTATTTTGTCTGCCAAACGCACTCCATTGTAAAACCTTTTCAGATGACCACCAGCTTTGATTTGACAGATGATTGATCACCTGTCATGCGATGGCTTTTGATCTCTCCATCCGTGATGGGTATCAATAAATCATTCGCCATGATAAGTTGATGCTCATGACGCAGACTGTGCCCCCTAGATTATCTCCCCCAGACATGCACAGATATTGTGTTGTTTAGTTTTAATGTGGGTGTCATTTTATGTCCTCTGTTATTTGTATCCCTAGCTCAATGTTTCAAGCAAAGCTTTGTTTTTTTGTGGTTTTTTTTTTTTTTTTTTACTTGGAAGCGATTTACATCACTGATTCCTTCTGTCTCCCTGGCATTTATTTAATTTGAATTAGTATTATTATTTTTAACTTTTTACTGCCTGATTGTTCTGCGCAGTATCTGTTACTAAAGGCCTGCTCTGCCATCCCCCGGGGGACAAAATGCCCCTTTGTAAAGCCTTGTGATTTAATGTGGAAATTCCTTTAAAGATGATATATTGATACATTGCCATTGAAAAATCAAGAATTTACACAATAGCCTCTGTTACATATCAGCCTCGTATTAAAGGCCGTTTTAGTTGTAAAAGGATAACAGTGTGTTATATGATCCTTATATTCCATGAGATAATGCAACATTCATCTGCAAACAATGACTCCTCAAATGTAAAAATGTTCATTTTACCCTTATTACATCATTTCTGTGTTGCACATAAAGTCGTATTTCTCTTATAAAGACCTTAACAAATTTATATTGAGACTCAGAAAGTCTGGAGAAACGTCTAAAAGTTTCCTGCTTTTCAAAATGAATCTCAGTAAATATGAAAACAGAACTTCGTTGTGGATTACGTTGACAAAAATGTGTAATTTTGCCAGGTTTTTCTTTTTGGGGCAACATGGCAGTTTGAAAAGTAATTTAGCCCTCGTTGATTAAGCAAGCTGTGTTAAAACAACCCGGTTTAATTAATTGCATAACAAAAGATGCGTTTTACGCTTCGCTCATTCTTTTAAGATAATGAAACATTCTGTCTCAGGTATGTTGTTGTGTCGTAGCCCCCACCGCTGCTTTTAAGCCATTTTATAATGATTCTATTTATTGGTTTACAGCATATTTATTTAAGGGTCCCCTCTAAGCTTGCAAAATTTTTTCATTGTTCGATTTAGGTAAGACGTGTTTTTTTAATAATGTCGCTGCAAGCAGTCTGAGGTGCAAAATGATTACAGTGAATTTACAAAGAGATTTAATAAGAAACAGTTTGTGTTTACCAATCAGCTGACAGCATTTTATTTTGTAATTGTAATTCTTGTTTTGATTGTTGCTTTATGTTCCTATCTATCAATTTTTTGGCTTTTGTATTTTGTATTTTGACTGTTATATTAACGTTAAAAAAAAAAGGAGAAAAACCAAAACAAAAAGTTAAAGGGAAATTGACTATAGGGGACACGGATAACAATCGGAAAGGCTGGACAGAAATTTGCATCGTTGGGTTGGTTACAACTTACATTCCAAGCCTTGCTGGTTATAGTTAATGAATTTTAAAAGGCACGTTTGTCATTTAATTAATGGCTAATCTATTTTATATTAAGAAGTAAAGTGGTTGATAAAAGTCTAGAAAGGAGGAAGATAAAAGTGCCATTTTCTTTTTTGCTCAGCTTATAAGAAACGCGGGAATTTATTCACTAAATAGTTGACTTGGACGAATTGAAAACCTAAAATACAAGATTTAGGCCAAAAGAGGCCGAGTTCACAATAATGCTGATTTGAAGATTTTTTTTCTGCCTTGTCTGTGTTGACGTTGATTTTACAATTCCCCTGTTCACTGTACTGTTTAGGAAGAATGGAAGAAGGCATTTTGACTTGCTGTGGATGTTAGCACAATATTTAGCTTTCTGTGCTGGGATTTGTAACATTTTGTTGGTCGAGAAGACAGAAGTCATTTCATTCAATATTTAAATATGTAATATGCTATTTTCCCTTATAGAAGCCTTACAGCTGTTACCTTTCAGAACAGCGAACGACTCTGGTTTGTCGTGACGTAAAACCAGCTTAAAACCTATAATTTCAGGATTACACAAACGCATGCAAATATATTCACACACTGGGGTAGTTTTATTCCTCTGAAGTGAATTGATGCAAAAACCATACTGCTAAAATGATGGCGTTCGTGCTGTAAATATTTTATTAAGCACTTTCAAAGAAGAAAAATAATAATACACCCCAACTTTGTCACCTCCGCTGTCAATTAACCCCTGCTTGGCCTGGGGGAGTCTGCGGAGTTTATAAAAGCCAGGCCCCACTGACGCAAGAGGGATTTAAACAAGTCTATTAATATTTGTCTCTCTTTATATTTACCCCGGTGGAATTGACAGACACACAACATAAGATAATTAAGCATTTGCGTTACCTGTAATATATTCTTGATGCGAGATATACACAATTTCTTCCCATCACAAGCACATCATAATTAACAAGCTTTCGTAAATGGAATAAAATGCTTCACAGTCTCAAGCACTGAGCGGTAATGAATTGGCAATAAGACTGAATATTTTCTATTTTATAGTGTTTGTTTGGGAGCCAAACTATATATTGATTGTTTATATAAATAGTAAACATTTAATAAGGGAAATGTAAATCTGCGTGTCTACGTGTATGTGTGTCTGTGTGTGTATGTCAGTGTCTACATGTATGTGTGTCTGTGTGTGTGTGTATGTCTGTGTCTATGTGTATGTGTGTCTGTGTGTGTATGTCAGTGTGTACATGTATGTGTGTCTGTGTGTGTGTGTATGTCGGTGTCTATGTGTATGTGTGTCTGTGTGTGTATGTCGGTGTCTATGTGTGTCTGTGTGTGTGTGTATGTCGGTGTCTATGTGTAGATAGATAATATTTTCAATATATTACTAAAGAAAACAAATAAACCCTTTTGTTTATCTTGATGATTAATTGTATAATCAATCATTTTTAACCCATTACACCCCAGATTAGGGATTTTGAAGCATTGATAAGGGAATTTTACGCCAGTGAATGTTTTAGGCCAATAAAGCTAAACTTGAAAAACCCTCCAGTGCAGATTTTTCGCAGCTCTATTACTTTGGCCTAAAATGTGCAATTCCCAGTGAATAATTCCATACCAGCTTTGCCATCTACAGACTCCCTGCATTGAGTGAGGGCACATATCCCAGTATTAGGGAACGCGTGTTACATTGTTACCTGTGAAAAATGGCAGCGTGGTTTGTATACAGGCTAACACAACTATTTAGCAAGGACTTCCCATTGTACAATGATAGTAAAGTGGATACATTGGTTTTACTAATTATTCTTATTTTATTATTTTACGCCATACCCCATTTTCTTATGTATATAATCTCACTTCTATACCGTATACAGTCTCGAAAAACCCACCACGGTGACAGCGGCAGTAAATGTTGTCTGGAATAAATGGCAGAGTTTGCCCCAAAATGTTGAACCCAAACATTGATTTTATATTGTAAAAAGCCCAGTATAAAATGCTCCTAAGTAGAAATATTAAAACCTATTCCACCATTTTTATATCTAAACTTCCAATAGTTTTTACATTTTAAAATCACACTAAAAGCTTCTACATATTGATGAGTGTGATGTTTTTGTTAAATATAACAATGTTGATATACCTGCTTAAGGCATGGACCGTTACCCTACATCCCAATGCTAGCTGAGAGTCATACTTACTGTTAGCCTAAACTTCTGTACTTAAGGTTTGACGTTGCCAGATTAACCATTAGGTGATCGAAGGCAGCCATTGGGGGCTCAGGGGTTAGGCAGTGCCAAGAACATACTCGGCCAGACCTGGCCCCATTTAGCATACCTATAATAAGAGTGAGGGGGGACCCAGAATAATAACCTGCATGGGGACTCATAGACTCTCAATTGTTCCCTGGCCATCACTGACCTATTACACAACAAGGAGGGTGCGTGTTATGGTATTGGACGGGTAGGGGGGGGGGGGGGTAAAATGAGAAGTATGTGCAGTGGAATTAGCATCCTGCAGAAATGGAATTGAGAAAAATGCAAACATCAGAAACATGAATCTGAGATACTATGGGGTTATTCCACAAAGCAAGAATAGTGAATATATAAAGGGAATTTTAAGAGAAAAAGTAAAGCTGAATTGGAGATTTTTTTTTCCAATTTGCCTTTTTTGGCCTAGAAATTGTGATCACTTTTAAATTTTTCTACAATTCTCATTTTACTAAATTAATATTTAGTTTAATCTCCTCATAATTGTAGACACACCATGATGCATCGATTATGTAACGTCTACCTTTTTAAGCACGATGGGGAAATGACCTGAACAGACACCCCAACATTATGCATTTAGGGTCTCTGGGGCAAATAACGTGAGCAGACACAAAGGACGTCCCCACAAAAGGGGTGCCATCTGCCCTCTTTGGAGAGGTGACAGCATAGCTAATATGATTTATTGGATGTTTGTATTGTTATGGCCCCTCTGGACTCAATAACCATTTCTGAATATTGTGTGAAAAATGACCTCGTAACATTAGAAACGGCATGTCTTCCAAGCTGTGGCACCAGCATCATGTTCTGTGCACAATGCCAGTAAGGGTACGGCCGCTCCCGTAACATACTGTACAGTTTCACCAGGTCAAGCCTTTTTCAGATTCTCCTCCCAATACTTTTTGAATTGATTTTAAGAGTAATGTAGCAGCATTGTTACAAACATTTAGTAATATTATCCCAAGTGCGATAATCTCCTGTCTATTATTACAGAAACCACAAACAAGATTAAAGCAGCTTTGCTTTTGTTTCAGCGTGCAATAACAGCTATTGTGCCTATGAGGGTCTTCCTTTTAACCGAAAAGCAGACTGGGTGTTTAAGAGCTAATTTGTGTATTTTTTTACTTAAATATCCACCATACACACCCTGATGATATTACAGCACTCATTATAATTTCTTTTTATGAGACGTGTACTCTAGCTGTACATGTGCACAGAAATATCTAGCCGCATTCATGGGAAAATACCGATGTAGCTATTTGGTAAGTAGAGAGATCTGTTGGTACATCCACTGGCTTGTCTCATAGTTTCATTAATACCTTTTCATTAATTAATCTACTGCCGAATGTAAAACTGCACATTAAACCCTTAATGGGGGCTGGCAGTGCTCTCATCGAGTACAATGGGAAACAAAGATCGGCCTCGAATTCTCAGTCTTGTTCAGCTCACACGAAAAGCTGATGACTTCCCCCAGATGAGGAATACTAAGAGTTTAGCAACTTTCATTTTCTTTTTTTTCTTTCTTCTTCCTTCTTTTAAAATAGGGGTAGACATTCACCCCGTAGTGTCCCGTTAACAGAACAAAGTTGGTCATGAACCTGTTACACTGAGACCGGTGTAGACACCTTTGATCCTTTGTAATATCCCTATTTGATGAGTGAACCTAACATCCCCGATCTATTATATTACTTCAATTCAAGAAAATAATTTACTATCTCTGACCTGATGTAATATCTTCGCTTTGAGGAACAATTTGAACACCATGATCTTCACAGTGTGTTCTTCATCCCCCATAGTTTATTGTAACACTTCCTCCTTTGCTATTGTAGCACCAACCTTTCCAAGTAATGTGTTTGACATCCTGATCTGCATTATTATCTCCTTGTTTTTTTCTCTGAAAGAAAGCTTGGAAGGGAAATGGGGGGCGTTTGGTACGACAGGATTCGATTGTGTTACTTTGGGATCCAATGAATTGTTTTAAGCTATTAAACCACCTTGTATATTTTTGGATCTGTTAAATGTTTTGGAATGTGCAGATACCCGGCGTACAGTTTTGTCTGTTGTAAAATCCAGTGAGGCCAGTTGACCCAACTGTTACAATTGGCCAGTAGCACAAGACCTACAAATCACCGACGAACTTAGAAATGAGAACTTCCTTTAACCTTTTAAAACCCACCGGGGTGTCTGCATCTTTCCGAGATTTTGGTCTGATTTCTCTTTCACGTCTTTCAGCAAATGTTATATTTGTAGTCTGCGCATAAGCCACTCACATTTAAATCGTAATCAAATGTCAGGTGGCTAAATCATTTCTCTGGAACTCTCCAATTGAATGGGGCAGCTAAAAAGCAAATTTGTTTTAAGTCAGCTATTGATTTTTTTTTTATCTTCAGTATCATGAGAAGTGTATTAACCCTCTTAGTACGATTATGAATTGTAAGACTGAGCCTTTCACTGAAACAAGGCCACTTACAACAGATTAGGAAATGATAGATCTTGCTAACGGTCCTCCCGAGACACTACAATTCTGAAACAGTCTTTAGACAAACACACGGGCTCTTTCGGTAGCTTAGATTTATTTAAATTTCCAATCATGTCATGGCGTTGTACAAACGCTGCCCTACAATGCTCGAGCTGCAGAATAATTATTACTGCAGCCTTATAACAAAGATGTATGTGGAGGACTCTGTTTGTGACGTAGTCTATTTATTTCTTGCGATTTTCCCCCCAGTTGCGCAATATACATTAATACCATGATGTATACTTTCCCCATTACAACATTCACAAATCATTCATCCTATTTTCATTATACTTTTCTAAAAAAAAGAGCTGTAACAATAATCTATATTTTATATAGTGTGTTTCTTCCCGAGGGGGCTCCCAAATGCTTGAGCAAATGCTCTCAGATTTTAACCGAATTGGCGGTTGATTAATAGATGTTACTATGCAACAACTTAATGGAACTCATTATATCGACCTCGGAAGGATGAAAGGTTAAGCAGACCCTGCTGGGAATTGAACCAAAGTAAATAATAAATTGATACTTTAAATATGTGATTTCTCTGCTAAACAGCGAGCGATATTGAGTTAACAAACAATTTGTAGATTGTACGCCAATCTCACGATTATCTGTCTGCCTCGTCATTATAATTAGAAGCAAAGCTACGTGTGGCCACATAGTGCCAAATAATTATATCTGTTAATGCGTGTGTATGCATGCCCTATGTATATATATACATTTATATCTGTCTATTTCATACATGCATTGACAGACACAGAGTGACACACAAAGCAAACGGTTACTTACTAAAGAGAGCATTCAAAGGCCCCCGAACTGGGAGTATATCTTTCCGATTCGACTATTTTTAACCAGATTTTTAAATTCATTTTGAATTCTCACTTTAATAAATAACTTTTAACTAATTATTAACACAGCCCTCTTCACTTTAACCTTTTTGCAATTTATTTGTATGTTTTTTTATCCCTATTGTGCAATGCTGTGGGATATTACGGTGATGTTAAATAATAGTAATAACGCAGAGAGAAAGATCATTCGGCTCCTACCATGAAACTATCCGTATTAACTGTGCAAAATCTTTTACTCCAAAAACTGTAAAATTAGTGTGTATCAGATAAATGCTTAACGTTCTAAAAGTGTACTAGTGGCTCAAAACACTTAAATGTGGGAATCCCCCTATGCCCACACACAGAAAAAAATACAAATGTGACAACAATGTGATAAAGTGGAGCGCTTATAAAAGTGGTAGTCCTTTATTATTTCCCCTTAGTGAATCAGTATATCACCGGTATACAGCGGATATAAAAGAAGGAGGCAAAAAATCAGGAAATATATAGTGCAGATGGTAATATATGTGGCATTTGGGATAATAAATGACGATAAGATCCACTCACATGTACCAGAGCCGGTATCTACTGGCTCTGTAATCAGGTCAACAATGTGAGTGGAACTTATCGTCATTTATTATCCCAAATCCCACTTATATTACCATCTGCACTATATACTTCCTGTTTTTTTGCCTCCTTCTTTTATATCCGCTGTATACCGGTGATATACCAAGGGGGAAATATAAAAAGGACGAGCACTTTTATAAGCGCTCCACTTTATCGCATTTTTGTCACATTTGTATTTTATTAACTGTTTGTCTGCTGCTTGCCCCTGTGACGCAGGTCATTTTTCTACTGAAACTATTTAAAAATCCATTTCTGAGTTTTTATTTATTCATTTCATTATTTATTTGAAATGCCTTTTTCTGGGCTCCAAAGTGTATAGTAAAGATTTCTTCCCTCATTGGATGCGAGCCCAGCCTTACGCTGGCATCGCCCGAGAACCAACTGCGGCAGATTGAGAAAAACTTAAATAAAGGACGTGAGGAGATATAATTCGGAGTTCAAAAATAACTTCAGCTGTCTGTGCTAATAGCTTTTTTCCTCTGCGACTTTCGTGGCTTTCTGTTAATTTATGCCGAGTTTGTTTGCAGTCTAACCTTGGTGTTTAGAATCAGTTTTAAATTTTCCACATGAAGGAATTGATGGCTGTAGAAATTTGCAGTTTAGAAGATAGCAGATTCATGACAGAATATTGTATCCGAAAGTAACAATTTAGCGCATCAGCAAAGGGGTTACATGTTTATAATCAGAAAGAAAATCACAGTGCTCAGTATAGTGATGCGAAGCGTTACTGTGTGTGGAATACATATAGATTATATATGTGCCTGTGAGTGTATGAATAGATGTACGTACACGTGTGTGTGTGTCTGTGTGTGTGCGTGTGTGTGTGCGTGTGTGTGTCTGTGTGTGTCTATGTGTGCGTGTGTGTGTGTGTGTATGTGTGTGTCTATGTGTGTGTGTGTCTGTGTGTGTGTCTGTGTGTGTGTGTGTGTGCGTGTGTGTGTCTGTGTGTGTCTATGTGTGTGTGTGTCTGTGTGTGTGTGTCTGTGTGTGTGTCTGTGTGTGTGTGTGCGTGTGTGTGTCTGTGTGTGTCTATGTGTGTGTGTGTGTGTATGTGTGTGTGTGTGTGTGTGTGTGTGTATGTGTGTATATATATATTTTTTTATATATGTACGTATAACATTATTTTTATAACTGATATGGTTTTGGGAAGCAGAAAGTGAAGCTTGTGTATGTTTTCTTTTAAGTGTGATAAAACAAGACTCCAATACATGAGTTAGAAATCAGTCTTTATAAATAAGATAATTTAGTCTTGTTCTTAATCAGATTTTCAATGACGTAAATAGTTGGTAGTTTGTAAGTAATTGTAGTATGTGTTTAAAGGGCAGATTCCTCAAACCTTACAAGTATTTCATCAATGAGCTCTCCATATTTCTAATAAATAATGTGCCCTCAAAATGCGTTGGAGTGGATTCCATCTGTGGGTATACTGTTAGCACTTGAAATGTGTATTTAGAATTTAAGTAACCCTTAAGGAAGAATGGATTTTGAGGCCCTCAGCACAATCCTGAGCAGGCTAGGATGTCCTCGATATTTATCATCAGTGTTGCTGGTGTATTGGCATTGCTAATATGAAATGAGTTGGGCATTCCATTCATTGCATTGACCAGACCAGATTGTTATCCCTAATGGTAGATATCCTATGTCATTTCAGATTGGGTGTGATACGGTATTCATTACATTCAAACAACTGCAGTGCCAGCAGTAAGCTATCACTGGTATAAACATTCTGCTATCAAACATGTACTTAGCGAGAGCATAAAGTAAAAAAAAAACAAAAAACAGTTTTTCTTTTTTGAGAATACGGAAGTAAAGTTGTTTTACTCTCTCATGGTTTCCACAGGAATGAATCTTCTTTTAAACAGCTTAAAGGAATACTTCAAACATCTGAATCACTGAACAGCTTCATGTGTAAAGTGTATCTTTTTTAATTTTACTAAATATGCAGATTTCAATAAAAACTGCCCCTTTTTTATGAATGAACCTTGTTACACCCCAATGACTGCCAATCAGACTCCAGGTCCTGTTACTTCCTGGTTTGTTTAGCTCAGTGGAGATAAACTCAAGAGGCAGCAATTGCCCAGAGCACCTGCCTTGCAAAGACTTCTCATAGAGCTGCATTGGGGAGTCTGTGATTGGACAGCCACAGAAAGTCTGGGCGGGGTTAGAATGGGAGGGCTTGCAGAGGCTGCAGACAGGAGATCTGCATGTTTGGCAAGCTGTTTTTTTTATATATACCAACAATTATAATATATATATATATAAATTATATAAATATATAAATAAGTGGATGCATATTTTGGGTTATATGTTATATAGTGTATTTTTATTTGGGCAGTAGTGTGTCCCTTTAAGGACAAATATCATTACAAGTTTTAATGGCCATCTGGTTTTATGATGTAGACAGCGGCCAAGCCGGCCATACCTAGCACTGTAGCCAAAGTAGGATCTTTAAGAGCACATTACCACCATAACATAGACAGCGCTCAGACAATTATTGATGTCCAAATAGACACAACAATGATATTGCTAAAGCAGAATGCTGCAGCCACCGACAGGACCCATATAAGTATCAGACTGTTCAAAACCAATTTGACTCCATACTTTGGGATGGAGACTCTTGGCACCACCATCACTACAGCAGGTTGTAGTGGCTATGGTGGTAAGGCTACCCCTTTAATGAGCTACTACAGGGCAGCTAGAGGTAATATCACTGGCCTCATATTAATGTTTTCAGCATACACAGGCTGTCCATTAAAATATGTTTAGATATATAATTATTCTGAAAGTAGGTCTATATTAAAAAATCGCTTTATATGTCACTTTATCCTTAGCCCTACATAGTGTTAGCTACATGTCTAGGCTGTGCTGTCAGACAACGCTTAGCTAGGTGACGGTCTCTGCTCAACAACCGTATCATCAGTGCATTCTGCTAATGACACTTTCACTTTAAAAATACGTAGACATAAACCAGCTCAGTGAGTTTAGTTTTCTGCTGTTACTATGAATGTAATGAATAATGAATAATTAGTTATTCATAACCCAATTACTGCTAGACGAACCCCCAACTTTTAAAATGAATCCCCACCTCCTGTTAGACATTCCAGAGACGAGCTGGCTAATTGAACCGGTCAACGTGGTGTAAAGTGTTTTGAACTATTCACCTTTGTCACAGTCTCACACACACACACACAGACACACACACACAGACACACACACACACACAGACACACAGACACACACACACACACACACACAGACACACACACACACACAGACACACACACACAGACACGCATATTGTTAGCTGTTTACACATTTTGTCCTGTTCTTCCCTTTTGTTTGTCATCTGTTTGTTAAATTTCCTGTTAATTTAATCAGGAAAATAGAATACTTCCTTCTATCAAGTGCAACACAGACTTGACAAAGCTTTTACGTAGACGAGTTTAAACGTGTTTTGTTGTTTTTTTTGTTCTCTTATGTAAGGTGGATTGAGTAGAAAACGCCATATAAACAGCCATTAAAGGTTAATAATAAATACCTCCTATTCTTCTGCAGATGTAAAACTCCTCTGATTCTGCTATTTTCTTTGGGACCGCTCATCGAGGATAGCTCAGTTTGTTAATGCACCCACTGTTAAACTGTTTCAACCCTGGAATGATGGACTAAGCCTTTATTCTTTCTAATGTCAATAAAATGTGTATCATCGAGTAGCATTCATTCACCTTGACCATTTCAGTCATTTAAAGTAGTCCTGGTGCCTGGAGTCTGTGTGAAGTGCTGCACATGCAGAGATTAACCCCTTAGTGAAACCCCACCCTGAAATGTCATAGCTGTGTTAGAATAACCCTTTAAAATAGATACATTTTCCAATGCGATCTGATAAAATGACTTTACTATCATCACGTGAATGCACAATGTTACTGTTAACACGAGTTTGCTGTGCTGTACTGTGCCGTAATATTGCATTTTAAATAATTATCTATGGATTTCATGGAATATTGTGGATACAGAGGGGTTAATAACCATTAAACATACCACTGTAAGTCGAGATTCCTTGTGGCTGATGTGATGTGGATTCAGCTGCTTATAGCGTATTTAATTTAGTATTAAATAGGATAAATTATAATAGCCTGACATTCTCCTGTGAATAAACCACCCTCTAATCAAACACGTGGATCCTTACCTGAAAGCTATGTACAAACAGGTCATTCGTATCGTCCTGTGTGTCTCTTATTATTCTCTTATAATAGACATTGTATGTATTTAGCTGACTATCTTGGGCCATCCCTGTCCAGCCTTTGGTGCTCAAAGAATCATGTCCAGCTGGGAGACCTGAGTTAAAAACCGACTTCTCTTAGTCTAGCTCTTCCTTCTGTGGCTGGTGGGACATTTTAACTTCCTCCAATTAGTGAAATGATGGACGTTTAAGGGGACCAGAGCTAAATTAAGGCTGAGCCCTGTGGGGGGGGGGGGGGGGGGGGGGAGGGGAGGCTGAGTGTGCCTGTGTGTTCTGGTTGAGTGTGTGGTGGCTATATTTATAGTGTGTTTATTGTCTGAGCTTGGGCCCTATCCACTTATCCACTTTTTGGGTAATCTGGCACTGATCGTGTGACTCAAACCAAGCTATCTGTCTCCTGAATAGGTTCCCTGTAAAAAAACGTTCCCAAGAGTTTGTGACAAGTATCTTATCTCCAGTTTACTACTGTTATAAACGTGCTCCTCGTGGGCGGTGCAGTAGGGCTGATTGACAAATAATGGCCAGGAATCAGAACATGCTGAGGTCCTATTCATTATAGCTTACAGTGAGATGAGGGGAGATCTAATGTCCAGTGGCATTGTGGGGATACCTGTAAATATGAATAGGCCCGAGATCTGGTTACATCCTCTCAAGGATCAGGGAGCGTACAGGGCGTGACCCAAGATTAGATAAGAATGGGCAGAATGAGTGAGCTTGGGTGGGTAATTTAGTCACAATGCCCATTTCTGTAATAAATACTTACTGGGCCTGTTCTACATGTTACGGGCGACATAACCTATCAACATAGCTGCAAGTGCAATGACTTTGTATTAATAATAAATTCTTCAGTTAATTTTTTTGTGGATCATAAAATGAATGGCTGAAAATTGGCATTAATGTGTAACACATTTAGCTTTGAGGCAAGATTCCCCACCAATCAGGATAAAGTAGAGTCCCGGCCTGGGAATGTCAGTCCGAGGCCCCGCCAACATATTAAAATATTTACACTTTACAATAACAAGCTCCCTATCTTACAATTACATTGTGTTTTTCTATATCAAACATGCCGCT
Organism: Pelobates fuscus; assembly: GCF_036172605.1. Lineage (NCBI taxonomy): Eukaryota > Metazoa > Chordata > Amphibia > Anura > Pelobatidae > Pelobates > Pelobates fuscus. The sequence continues at coordinate 307,148,657 of NC_086322.1, forward strand.
AACTATTCCCATCTACTATTGAATGGACACTAATCTGCCAGGGGCCCCTAAAATTTTTGGGGGCACTGGAACAGCTGCCAAATGTAACCACTTTTAATTGGTCTTTGTGTCTTAATGTAATTTCCTTTACACTCTAAGTTCCTTTGAGCAGGATAGAAAATTAATACTTATCAAATAAAAAAAACACATCTGCTTTGTACAGAACTAATAAATATCCCGAATGGCCTCTATTTTCTTCTGAATGTCAACCTAAGGGTTTGTTTGCAGGTTTGCCTATAAGTATTTTTCTAATTTTATTTCTCCAAAATATGTTTCATGAATAAAATGATAGAATAAATCTATCATATTTTGTGTTTAATTATCTGCAAACATCAAATGCTTGTAATTAGCTACCTGTTCCTATTTTTTATTTTATTTTTTTGTATTTCTTTACAATGCCTTATTTAAATAATGCTGTTGTTAATAGTTACTTTTTCCGAGCCATTATAAACCCGTACCGCTTGATTCAGAAATCCTACGTGTTTCCAAGCCTTTTGATGCACCGGAGTTTAACCTCATGGCAAAAAATGGGTTAATTACTTAACAGGAAGCGTCAAATGTCACTTAATTACCTGCACTTTCTTACATGGAAATCGTGTGAAGCTAAATTTAATAGTGTGCAGGAAAAGAGAGAGAGAAAATCTGTTTCTATTTTTCTAAATAGAGGTGGTTTTAATGAAAAAGAATGCTGTATTATTTTTATTCCTGAGAGCTTGTTTCCTACTGGCAAATATTTTTACAGGACTCAAGAGACATCGAAAATTACAAGGAGTCTTTTGGCTCCGAATTCTCCTTTCCCTACAGGCTCATTTAATAGGAAAGTGTATTTTTTTGGATTTGGCTCATGTATGAGAAAGGAAAAAAAAGGTGTGATTTTCTTATAAAATATTTTATTCTTCAATAATTAGATATATTAACATACCTCCAAATATTTTTAGATGCCAGGCAATGTGCGCACACACACACGCACACGCACATACGCACACACGCGCACACACACGCGCACGCACACACGCACGTGCACAAATCATGAAAAACATTTTTTTATCAAGCCAGATGCTTGGTATTTAAAAACAAAAACCTTAAATATTTTTTTTCACCTTGCCTCTTTCCTCCCCCTCTGAGTCGGGTTTATTGGTGACACGTCTCCGTCGTGTAAAATCAGTGCCAGGTTTTAATTCATTAAAAGTTCATTCTATTCATTAAATGGTTGATGGTCCTTAAATGTAATTTTGTTTCTTTTTTTTTTTTTTATTCTTTATTTATAGCGAGCCGAATGTGGTAAATAACGACAAACCATCTATCCGTATATCAAACACTAATTATTATGCAAAACAATGCAGTTTAGGCTCAAAATGAAATTGAGAAATATGTAATGACTTTATTATGACCTTAAAAATAGTAAAAACAGACAAAACAACTATTGTGGTTCCAGCACTGGATGTGCCTCTCTGTTATCAATCTACACATTTCTTTGGATGTCCTGATTTGGCCTTTTATCATTAAAATCTTCATCAAATTGTGTCTTTTGTCTAGAGAATTCCTTGTATTATTTGCTTTAGAGTCTGCTGGTTTGAGAGAAGCTTAAAGGGACAGTATAGTCACCAAAACAACTGTTGCTTAATGAAGCAGTTTTGGTGTACAGATCATGCCCCTGCAGTCCCACTGCTCAATTCTCTGACTATAGTGTCCCTTAAAATACTCTGGTTTATCGGAATAGTGTTTAGCCCGACCCACCACATCCCTCAATATCCCTATAGAGTAAAGCAGCTTGCTCCGTAACCATAAGCCTCACTCAATGGAGCCTATCGATACCAACTTCCTGTACGGCAGGAAATGTGGGTGTCAGTGTGGCTCGGTGTTTGCCTTGCCAGGTTTCCAGGTAGGTATCATACATGTATTGCGTAAACCTAGCTAATTATTAAGGCTTCCTTTGAGTATACCTGCAGGCCTCTAATTTTTAAGAGATCCTGTAATGGATACCTGCATGTTGTAATGTTTGGCACACAATTAGTTTCAAGAACAGGTCGTAAAGTCACAGCAGTTTATATTTCACTTGGTTTACTAAACTTTCAGGGAACTCCCATGACTTAACTGCCTTTATTTGGGGATACCCCAAATGTGTTTCACAGCCCAGTGGGTTCCTGCGCTCTAACTCATTGAGCAGAAGGATAATTGTAATCTCTCCCAGTCTGTGAACTCACGGGACGCAGCGAGTCCGCTTGTAAAACAAACATTGCTCCTTCTATAATTGCAGTAGGATCAGGGTACATTGCCAAGAGTAACACACAGCAAATTATATTCGGTGGTGTCTTTTTTGGAAGATACAGCTCAGCAATATTTTTATATTTTATTCTATATACGTTTAGGCAGATTTACTATTCTGTAATCTCACCGAACTCATATCTATCAGAGAGTTTTCTGCTTAGAAAGGGATAAACTAATTAAGTGTGAAAAGTACAAAAAACTAAAATGTTGTTTCTTCTCTGTAAGTGTCAGTTCCTTGTCCCCTTACCCCAATAAATGCTATTGAATTATTATTGCGTTCACTGGGCGAGGGTAAGTAACACCCATGCTTACTTGTGTAGCACGTCTGTGTTCGCTGTGATATCTTCACCCATAATGCTCCAGGCTCGCACGTGTACGTTTCAACACAGACATGTCATATAGGTGTTCTGTGCGCTCAGGGGTTAATGTAATTTGCAGGTTATTTATGGTATGTTAGGGAAAGAGAAATGCTAAAAAAAAATGAACTACTGACATTTTAAGTCAAATTCGTAAAAAACTAACAGTTAAATTTGGGTTTGTTCTTATGTTTCGGAGAAATATCCATAGGAGCAAGATTTTTTAATGCATACAAAAATACAAAATATACCCGTGTATAATATAACATTGTGACAAGGAAAAGGTAAAAATAAAGCTCAATATATTTATAGATAGAGAATAGATCAATTCAATATTATTTCTCAATCCAGTCTCTTCTCTTAGATTTGGGAAGTTTGAATACAATGACTTGGTTCCCAGCTGTTTTGGATGCCAACAAACGAGGTTATTTATCACAGTGGAACATGTGGACAATCGCCTTTAAAAACTGGTGTGAACATAGCCAGACAGGATTGGACACTGTGTTACTCGTGCAATGTATCAAATTCAAATCGGAATTGCTAAATGGCCGATATGGAACAATGAGAATTAGTAGCTTTGCCTAAATTTTGCATCTCAGATTTTAGTCAGGCACAATTCGAAGATCAGTGAATAACCCTGTTCATATTTTAAAGATCATATCCTTAATGATGGTATTCACTATATTGTAAACTGTGAAGAATTGATTTGGTAATGGAAGACCCCTAAAGTAATAGCAAAAGGTGCAGGTTACAATTTAAACTGACATTTTTTATTAAAAAAAAAAACCTTGTTACACCCCCTGGATGTCAATCAGATAAAGAGTCCTGTTACTTCCTGGTTTGGTTAGCTCAGTGGAGATAAACTCAAGAGGCAGCAACTGCCCAGAGCACCTGCCGTGCAAAGACTTCTCATTGAGCTGCATTGGGGAGTCTGTGATTGGACAGCCACAGAAAGTCTGGGTGGGGTTAGAATGGGAGGGCTTGCAAAGGCTGCAGATAAGAGATCTTCAACCTTTGAAAACTGTTTTTAGCTAATAATTTCAATGAGAAAATGTATATTATAATATGCATGTTTTAATTGAGATACATCTACTAAACAGTGTTTTTTTAATTCTGTATTAATTCTGAAATGCTGCAAGTTCAAATGGAGGGATGACAAAGCACTTAGCTGCCAAAGGTGTCTGCCTGGAAAGATAACGTATAAGGCTTCTAACTCATCTTTGAACTTTGAACTGGGAGTGGTAATACTCTCAGCACACTGCCTATCTGCTACATCTCCTGGACTCTGTGTGGATCCTTAGATGGGAAGTAGGATTTAAACACCATCTTTCTTACTGTGTATGAGTTATTTAAAGGATTTGGAGTTTTATTTTTATATGATATTAATAAACTGTGTTGCACTTTCTCTGCTTGGTTTGTATCTTTGAAGATACTTACTGTGACCACTGCTGCTGGATACAAAGTTTACACAGAATTCTCCTAATTTCCTAAACCGCCGCTGTGGAGGTGGAAATCATACACATTTAGCTCAATACCCAGCTCCCCACAAACACTGATTTGGGGCTATTGCACAGCGCTGACATTTATCTACTTTTGGGCAATCTTGAAACACAGCTGTCTTAGAATTCGAGAGAATTGTTCAGACTTGGGTATTTGGCATAAAACCCGAAATTCACTTGAATTCACTTTGAAATCCCATGTTAAAGGGTTATTCTAACCAAAATGAAGTGTTTTCATAAAACAGTGGTTTTAGTTCCAGTAACTCTTTCTGAGGTGGTACGTCCCTCCCTTCCAACCTTTAAAAATAATAAAAAATAATAAGTGCTTAAAGCTACCTCCATTTCAGTGCTGAGGCCTATCCTGGAAACCCAATCCTCCCGGGTGATATCACGCCCCCTCTTAGATGGGGAAGGAGGTCAGGGAGGACACGAGGAAGGGGTTGTGTGTGCTGGCGTCAGATGCCAATGTTGTTTAGAATTGACATTAGCCAGCATGGAATGTCCACTAGTTTCAGTTTATTAAAACAATCTCCCATTTAGTTTGTGTTTTCCTCACGCAGCTGTACCTGTAATGAGAGTTTCATTTGTTAGACTCCTCTATCCCTTCACAGAGATTAGACGTGAAGCACTCCGTGTGATAATTGCTGTATATCACATCGTGTAAATGTCATTAGAAAGGGCTCACTATATACTAAACACAGACAGATTGAACACACTCGTGAATAACACCTCAACCATTTCATTTTCTCTGAGTATAATGAGTTTATATTTACCCCAGCTATTTTCACATATGTATTTAAACTCGTTAGGTGCACTATGCAGATTAGGTTAGCGTTAGATATGCTGGGCTAGTGTTTAATCCGCCCACTTTAGTTTGTAATTTATTTTTGAAAGTATTATTTTATCTTCGCAAGTCTGCCCCTTATTCCCAGCCTGCAGTGTGTTTTTATTTAAATGGAGCGATTTGGGTTTCAGCGTGTTGTAGTGTAGCTGTTAGCCCCCATAGCACTCTGCTTGTGGAATCAGTTACCGAGAGAGAGCAAAGTCTGATGATTTATCGCAAATGCAGGAACTTCAAATGTGGATATCATTTATGATTTATTACTTTCAATGTATTGTATGTGAAAATATATTATCTATAGAACGTATTAATATAGGACGACTCTATCGAGGGTCTCTTTAATCCGTTTACTGATGGTTTTATTCAGAGTGTAACGTTACATGAATTTATATAACCCCCTCTTCATGTCTCAGTGATAACACACTGCAGGACAGCGGCAGAACTACTGCATGCTGTGGGGGCCCATCTGGTGGCCCATGCGTCCCCGCACTCCCATTAGACTCAGAGACTTAGGGACTGTAGGGGGGATTAGGGGCTGCTTAAAAGTTTCAAAACAAGTGTATTCCCCTTTCCCTGAGTCTTACCTTGGACCAGGGAGGGGGAATCCTTGTCCCTTGTGGTCAGGTGGGACAGGAACAATCAGCAGCCAGCGCAGTGTAGTCAGTGAAGTCGGTCGGCCCCCCACTGATGATGTCAGGAGGAGGGAGCGTAGTTTTCACTGCTCTACTCCAAGACTCCACAGCACTCTGCTGGGGAATCTGGGAGAAGAGCCGACAAAGGCACGCACCCTCCTCCTGACATCATCAGTGGGGGGCCGGCCGACTTCACTGACTACACTGCGCTGGCTGCAGGAAGAGTGAGGTAAGTTGAAAAATCTGAATCCACATCCAGAGGCAGGGCCACAGCCAGAGTCAGGGCCAGAGCCAATGGCAGAGCCAGAGGCAGGGGACTCGGATTTTTGCACCCCCTGCTCTAGCGCCCTTAGGTGGCCGCCTGTGTTGCCTTATGGATGTACTGGCCCTGCTTGCAAACATTACAGGACCTAACCCAGGAAGTTCTTCTAGTGGCCTTCAGTGTGTCAGTCACTACATATGTTACTAGACAGCAATGTAAACACTCTCTTTTCTCAGAAAAGGCAGCGTTTACAATGCAGAGCCTGCATTGACATGCTATAGACAACAGAACCACTACATGTAGTGGTAGGGTCACTATTTTGTCTCTTTAAGGAATGTTTGACCCACAGACCCCTCATAACCTCCGAATGTACTGCATCTGAAGGGCAGTTCTGAATTTGGAAGCCCTATTAAAGTTTCATGGTACGGCTTGTCGTTTGGATGACTCATTCTAGGTGCTTGCATTGACCAATGTCAATGCATGAAAGTAAGCGTCCCACAGGAATGTGTGGACTAGCGTGGCACATGTACTATCGTGTAGGATTCAGGCCTTATTTAATTTGAATGAAAATAACCTCAGAACGCAGTGAAAAAGAAAACGAGGCAGTTCTGTTTGACAGAATGTTTGTCTTCGCTGGGATCTGTCTCTTTAAAGACAAATTTCTAGTTCATGGGTGTAACCAATTCATCCCTAAAGAGAAAGAACTATTTGGCTCAATGTCCATCTGGGATGTATCAGGACGCATATCCCTGCCTACCCTTTTGTCTCACATACATCTGACACGTTGCTGATGATGAATCATACACAGTCTGGTCTTCACATTACGGACAGTCACGTTTAACCCTTTGTGTGCCCGAAGGATGTTTTATTCCATAAATGTTTATTACCAGTATTCGAACACGCGAATGAGAATTATTCTATTTAACATGCGTTGCTGAAGAAATAAATAACGCCTCATTTCAGAATATGAACGCCTTCATCCACTTTGGGATCCACTGTGGACATTTATATTGTGTGGATTTATAAACTATAATATCAAGGCGTGCTCTGTATGGTATTGAATTTTTACAGCTACTATTGTAGACACGGAGAGCAAAGATCAAACATGAGCACTGTAGTTCACAAAAAAAGAAAAACATTTCTAGTCATCTTTCTTCTGACGTTTTGTTCCTTTATTATAATCACATTATTTCCGCTAACTATCACCCTGCGTTCTGGCCATGATTCAGATCATGTGTCCACCAAATGTGGCACCTGACTCGTGGATTTTCAGAAAAAGGATCCAAAATTAGTGGTGTGGCACTCCCAACAACCAACTCCCAACGACGGATCCGGCGTGCTAAATGAGTGTGATTAGCTCTAATTACAGAGTCATGTAACGTATTAGACATTTATTATTCTCAGGTGTGTCACTAATAAAACAAAAATAAAAATTGCAGAATTCTAAAATGTGATCTATCTATCTATCTATCATTCTATCTATTTCTATCTATCTATCTATCTATCTATCTATCATTCTATCATTCTATCTATCATTCTATCTATTTCTATCTATTTATCTATCTATCTATCTATCATTCCATCTATCATTCTATCTATTTCTATCTATCTATCTATCTATCTATTTCTATCAATCTTTCTATTTTCGATAAACATTGCAATATTTTTATCGGAGACTTAGCCCACCCCTGCAGAGTTTGCAAAATGTAAGCAGTTATATCGCTAGCAGAGATATAAAATAGAACACCCTTAAATAAGAGGAAGCTGACTTGTGATAGGCAAGCGATATCAAGCACTGTATCAGACTCTTTTTTTAGACAGTGGAAGTTGGTTTGATTAGGAAAAATCTACTCTGTAGATATGAAAGCAAACTTGTAAAGGTAAATGTCTATTTTCTGTTCAATCTTATTTTTCCCCATTACTGCACTCGTCACTAAATCTGACATCTTGAAGTATTTTTAATAAAACGGTAAAGTTGACTCAGGACTTGGCATTGTGTCGGGGTTCTAAGACCTGGCGGGTTTCTTTACGTTGATGTCACCGAGGGATCAGCAAACACTCTCACAATCAAATCCCCTGATAACCCTCTCTCTTATCATACTTGGCTGCCTGATAACTGCTAGATTCACATGTTTTGGGTTCTAGAGAAAGTATCTCGCTTTGTAGGACCTGACAACTTTTATAGAGCTATTTTATCAGCACACAAAGTGTTCAGTAGTTATCACTAAGAATGAACAACATTGTGTCCACACAGAGGTAAAAGCAATGGCATTATTCAAAATATTTCATTAAAACTGATCGGTCATTTTAGAAAGAAAAAACTAACTAATTTAAATTAAAAACAATCTATATATATTATTATTATTATTATTATTATTATTATTATTATATACATATAACATTATCCTCAATGAATGCACCTCGTTACATATATTGTATTTGGACAATAGGTCAGTAAATGCCAAGTACTCCATTTGGGTCCCTGGCTGGGGATCGATAAAATATTATCAATTAATCACAAGATATTACCTTTTGATTTTTTTCTTAAAATGTTTCCACTTACACTTCCTGTGCTTAGTAATTCAAATCTATTTCCTTCATTTATATGTGTTTGAACTTATTATGATCAATCTAGCCCCTGAAGCAGCAATGTCACTGTCTGGGGACTTTAGATATTTTTGCAGAGACCCCCGATGGTGACATTGCTACAGGGGTGTGGTGGTTGGGGTGGGTAAGGGGGGCAGGCAAAGGTGAGTTTAACTTACCTGGACCTGTCCCTTGTAGGCATTGTCATCTTCTTCTGGCCAATCCTCTTTGGTTCCTGGAGCTGAAGCGCCAAGAGCCGACGTCACTGCTGCTATCTCACGCTTCCGCAAGAACACATACACAAGAGACTGAACCAATTCCCTGCAGCTGTCACTGGCGATGACTGGGGGATTGACAGGTCTAGACAGTGGTAGCTCCGCCCAGTGTGTAGAAGTGCCGGGCGTAGGAAATATACTGAGATAATGGAGTCCCTATTCACTCTCAGTATATCTTTGAACTGTTTTGGAATTTCAGTTAAATCTCAACAGAGTGTCAGTCTGTACTAGATGCTATCTAAAGGAAATACTCATAATGCGGGGGGCAGGGGGTGACATTTTAAATACAACCTATATAAGGGATGGCCAAGGAAAACGACATCTCCCATCAAGCTATTTGGGTGTTTGTACATTATGGGGGAGGGTATATAACAGCAATTTAAAAGCTCCTTACTTCCGTTTACCAGATATTTTCAAAATTACAGAACAGCATTATTAACACAAAAACTCATCACAGGAATATATATAAAAACCATGGACTCCCCACTCAGGTCATCCTCATAGATAATCGCTCACAGATAATCACTCGTAGATAATCACTCATAGATAATCGCTCGTAGATAATCGCTCGTAGATATTCGCTCGTAGATAATCGCTCGTAGATAATCGCTCGTAGATATTCGCTCATAGATATTCGCTTGTAGATATTTGCTCGTAGATATTGTCAGGGTACCTGGAGTCTCTACCGTTGAGAGAGGTAGAGACTTAGAAGGTTATCCGTCCGGACGCCATGTCTCCTCGGTCTCCCGCGGTTCACTCGGCCTTGCTAACGCCGGCCGCGAGGGAGTCACTTCCTTTTATAACAGAAGGACCGGAGGTAGACGTCATGACGCTAACCCGAAACATCCTGCCACTCAAATCTCGGGAGACGAATCAGGACTCGCCGGAGGCGTGTCTCCTCTCCCTAGCCAGGATACTTAACGGGGGTTCTCTCATTCACTCATTGCCCTGTCGTGGTTCTAGTCCTTCTAGTCACACAGTGCTTTGTGATTCTCTTGTCTTTTGGTTCTGACCCGGCTTTGTTATTTACTCTCCTGCCTTTCTGTATTCCTTGACCCGGCTTGTCTCTCGCTTACCTGTCTTCTGTTATCCTCGACCTCGGCTTGTCTCTGACCATTCTATTGTAGTTCTACGTTAGTCCGGCCATTCTAAGGACCGGTATACGTATCAGCTACTCTTTGTACTCTGCGTGTTGGATCCCTGACCCGATCCTGACATTACGACAGGGCCATGGATCCTGCAGGTACAAATTGTCAGCTTGGTTCTCCTGATCCTAGGTTTGACGCCATGGATCATAGGATGGATCAGATGGCTCTGGCACTACAGGCGCTGCTGTCTCGCCCTATTAATCCACCTGAGGAGAGGCGTAACACTTCTGCTTCTTCTGTGGGTTCAGGGTTAGAGGTAGCTACTGTAGGTGCTTCTTCCCGAGTTACCCCACCTGTACGTTATGCTGGTTCCCCTGAGAGGTGTCGTGGCTTTTTGAACCAGATCAGTATTCACTTCGAGCTACAGCCCCGTTCATACCCTACTGATAGGGCAAAGGTGGGATTTATTATTACCTTACTCATTGAGAGAGCTCTGAGATGGGCGAATCCGTTGTGGGAGAATGATAATCCATTAGTCTATAACTATAATTCCTTTGTAGCTGCTTTTAAAAGAACTTTTGACCCTCCTGGCAGGAAGGCCAATGCGGCCAGATTACTGTTGCGCCTTAGACAAGACAACCAAACCCTTGTGGATTATGCACTAGAGTTCAGGTCTTTGGCGGCAGAGGTAAAATGGAATGAACAGGCCTATATAGACGTATTCTTAAATGGATTATCTGATGTAATACTTGATGAGGTAGCTACTAGAGAACTTCCCGAGAATCTGGAGGACTTAATTTCCTTTGTCTCCCGTATTGACGAACGCCTAAGGGAGAGACAGAATACTCGAGATAGAACCGCTAAATCTTTCTCTAGACTAGTACCATCATTTCAAGTTGCTGAAACCAAAGATCCACAGGTTTCAGAACCTATGCAGTTAGGCCTTACTCGTCTCTCAGAGGAGGAGAGACAGTACAGGAGAAGAGAGGGACTGTGTATGTATTGTGGGTTCAGAGGTCATGTACGTTTGAGCTGTCCCAGCCGTCCGGGAAACGCTCGCACCTAAGTTTCTCTAGAGGACAGACCTTGGGTGTTTCGATTTTGTCCTCTACTCATAACTACAAAGAACATAGACTCCTTTTACCGGTCTCGTTAACTTGGGAGAAGGGAACTTTAGAAACTATGGCATTGATAGACTCCGGCGCTGCTGAGAGTTTTATCGACCAAAAGTTTCTCACTAAACACACTATCCCATCCCAGTTAAGGAAGACACCCTTGGCTGTTGAAGCCATTGATGGTAGACCTTTAGTTGAGCCTGTGATTTCCCGGGAGACCACACCTCTTTACTTAACTATTGGTATTCTACACAAGGAGGAAATATCCCTACTACTCATTTCATCCCCTTCTGTTCCCATAGTTCTGGGATATTCCTGGCTTAAGAAACATAACCCCGTTATAGATTGGAGATCAGGGGAAATAGTTTCTTGGGGCCAGAATTGTCAAGAGAGTTGTTTAAAGAAAGTGTCACCTCTTTGTAGTGTCAACCCAATTAATAACGCTACTGACTCTACCAAAGTACAGATACCGTCCTTGTATCAAGATTTAAAGGCAGTATTTGACAAAAGAAAGGCTGATACCTTACCACCACATAGGCCTTTTGATTGCAAAATTAATTTACTTTCTGGTACCATGCCCCCCAGGGGTCATGTATATCCTTTGTCCACGAATGAGAACTTAGTTCTAGAGGAGTATATTCGTGAAAACCTAGACAAGGGGTTCATTAGAAGATCCTCCTCCCCTGCTGGGGCTGGATTTTTTTTTGTTAAAAAGAAGGATGGCTCTTTAAGACCTTGCATTGACTACCGAAGCCTTAACAAGATAACCATCAGAAATGTTTATCCGATTCCCTTGATCACCGAGCTTTTTGACCGATTAAAAAGTTCTAAAATTTTCACTAAGTTAGACCTTAGAGGTGCTTATAATTTAGTGAGAATCCACGACGGTGATGAGTGGAAAACTGCATTCAATACTCGATATGGGCACTATGAGTATACGGTAATGCCTTTTGGTCTCTGCAATGCTCCGGCAGTATTTCAGGACCTTATTAATGAGGTTCTTAGGGAGTTTCAAGATGACTGTGTAATTGTATACCTTGATGATATTCTTATACATTCCAGGGATATTGAGACTCACCACAGGCAAGTCAGGAGGGTTTTACACAAACTTCTTCAGCATGGCCTATACTGCAAACTAGAGAAATGCAGCTTTGACCAATCCCAAACTACATTTCTTGGTTATGTGATTTCTGGGGAAGGGTTTGAAATGGATCCGGAGAAGCTCCAATCCATACTAGACTGGCCTTTACCTCAGGGTCTCAAGGCTATCCAGAGATTCATTGGTTTCTCTAATTACTACAGACGTTTCATTAAGGGATACTCCTCTATCATTGCTCCCATCACTAACATGACCAAACAAGGGGCTGAGACTAAGAATTGGTCTACTGAAGCTCTTCGGGCTTTTGAGACACTCAAAGAGCTGTTTGCTTCCGCACCAATTTTAGTTCACCCTGATACTACTCTACCTTTCCTACTCGAAGTAGACGCTTCTGAGACAGGTATAGGTGCTGTTCTGTCCCAAAGGTTGGGTGTAGATAAACCACTACATCCTTGTGGATACTTTTCCAAAAAATTGTCCGGTACTGAAAGCAGATATGACATTGGTGACAGGGAACTACTAGCGGTTATAATGGCCTTGAAGGAGTGGAGACATTTATTGGAGGGTACCTTGCATCCTGTTACTATTTTGACGGATCATAAGAACTTATCCTATATTGGGGAGGCTAAACGACTATCATCTAGACAGGTTCGTTGGTCCATATTTCTCACTCACTTCAACTACGTACTCACATATAGGCCAGGTTCTAAGAATTCTAAAGCCGACGCCTTATCTCGCCAATATGAACCTGCTGCCGTATCTGAGCCGGTTTTGTCCTCTATAGTACCCAAGTGTAACATTATCGCTAACACTACTCTCAAAGTTCATTCCCCGCTACTTGATCAGATAAGGAACTTGCAGCATCTGGCACCTAGACTGACTCCGGTTTCCAGACTTTTCGTTCCCCCTGAACTTCAATTGGAGCTCTTACAGTGTCTTCACGAGAGTAAGGTGGCTGGTCATCCGGGTGTCCGCAAGACGTATTCTTTGATCTCCAAGGATTTCTGGTGGCCGTCGTTACGGAAGGATATTAAGGATTTTATCGGGGTTTGTGTGGTCTGTACTAAAACCAAACTACCGCATTCGCTTCCTTGTGGCCTTCTACAACCGCTGGAGATTCCTGACAAACCTTGGTCCTGTGTGGCTATGGACTTTATTGTGGATCTGCCGGTTTCTAAAAAACACACTGTTATCCTCACCGTAGTCGATAGGTTTACCAAGATGGCACATTTCGTACCTTTGCCTAAACTCCCGACTTCTCCTGAATTGGCAGAGGTCTTTGCTAAAGAGATTTTTCGTTTACATGGGATTCCTTCTGAGATCACTTCTGATAGAGGCTCCCAATTTGTTTCACGTTTTTGGAGGTCGTTCTGTTCTCAATTAGGCATCAAATTGAATTTTTCGTCCGCCTATCACCCTCAGTCTAACGGAGCTGCTGAACGAACTAACCAGAAGATTGAGCAATACTTACGTTGTTTTGTTTCCGAACACCAGGACGATTGGGTCGGTTTGATTCCTTGGGCAGAGTTTGCGCACAACAATCTTGTTTGTGACTCCACGCATTCAAGTCCCTTCTTCATGAACTATGGCTTTCATCCATCTATTCTTCCCCCGGTTTCTCCTTCCCAAGGAGTACCGTCGGTTGATGTCCATGTGGCCAACTTGAGGAAGTTGTGGGATCAGACTCGACAGATTCTTCTACACAATTCTGTACTGGTAAAGAAACATGCTGACAAACGTAGAAGGGCGGCTCCGAATTTTGTTCCAGGCGATAGAGTGTGGTTGAGCACTAGGAATATTCGTCTTAAAGTTCCTTCCATGAAGTTCGCTCCTCGTTATATTGGTCCTTACAGGATCTTGACTCGAATTAACCCAGTGGCATATCGTCTAGCTCTTCCAGCTACTTTACGCATCCCGAACTCCTTTCACGTGTCATTGTTGAAACCTCTAATCTGTAACAGATTCTCCTCCACAATCGCCCCTCCGCGCCCTGTTCAGGTGGAGGGTCAGGAGGAGTATGAGGTTAACTCCATTATTGATTCTCGTGTCTCCCGGGGACGAGTACAATATTTAGTTGACTGGAGGGGATATGGTCCTGAGGAGAGGAGTTGGGTACCACAAGAGGATGTTCATGCTCCTCGTCTTCGCAGGGCATTTCACTCCCGCTTTCCATCTCGCCCCGGCTCCTTCCGCCCGGTGGGCGTATCTGAGGGGGGGGGTACTGTCAGGGTACCTGGAGTCTCTACCGTTGAGAGAGGTAGAGACTTAGAAGGTTATCCGTCCGGACGCCATGTCTCCTCGGTCTCCCGCGGTTCACTCGGCCTTGCTAACGCCGGCCGCGAGGGAGTCACTTCCTTTTATAACAGAAGGACCGGAGGTAGACGTCATGACGCTAACCCGAAACATCCTGCCACTCAAATCTCGGGAGACGAATCAGGACTCGCCGGAGGCGTGTCTCCTCTCCCTAGCCAGGATACTTAACGGGGGTTCTCTCATTCACTCATTGCCCTGTCGTGGTTCTAGTCCTTCTAGTCACACAGTGCTTTGTGATTCTCTTGTCTTTTGGTTCTGACCCGGCTTTGTTATTTACTCTCCTGCCTTTCTGTATTCCTTGACCCGGCTTGTCTCTCGCTTACCTGTCTTCTGTTATCCTCGACCTCGGCTTGTCTCTGACCATTCTATTGTAGTTCTACGTTAGTCCGGCCATTCTAAGGACCGGTATACGTATCAGCTACTCTTTGTACTCTGCGTGTTGGATCCCTGACCCGATCCTGACAGATATTCGCTCGTAGATATTCGCTCGTAGACAATCGCTTGTAGATAATCGCTCATAGATAATCGCTCATAGATAATCGCGCGTAGATAATCGCGCGTAGATAATTGCTCACAGATAATCACTCATAGATTATCGCCCACAGATAATCGCTCATAGATAATCCCTCGTAGATAATCGCTCACAGATAATCGCTCGTAGATAATCGCTCACAGATAATCGCTCGTACAAATCGCTCGTAGATAATCCCTCGTAGATAATCGCTTGTTGATAATCGCTCACAGATAATCGCCCACAGATAATCGCTCATAGATAATCCCTCGTAAATAATCACTCACAGATAATCGCTCGTAGATAATCGCTCATAGATAATCGCTCACAGATAATCGCTCGTAGATAATCGCTCGTAGATAATCACTCATAGATAATCGCTCACAGATAATCGCTCGTAGATAATCCCCCGTAGATAATCGCTCGTAGATAATGGCTCACAAATAATCGCTCGTAGATAATCACTCACAGATAATCGCTCGCAGATAATCGCTCATTGATAATTCCTCACAGATAATCGCTCGTAGATAATAATCTAGATGCTTAAAACTCTGACCAGGAAACACTGTCAGCATTCCAGTCCCCATTGTAGGCCTGTTCACTAGACTTTTCTTGAGTAAGGGGACTGGAACGTCAATAGTGGCTATTTCACTTGTGTTTGCTTCAATAGTTGGTGATTACAACAGCCGTAGAATCTCTGGTTTCTGTTACAGCCACAAGGTTAAACTCTTCTTTCCCTCTAAGCTCAATAAAATCAATGCTATTGAGTTGGGTAATGATGGCACCTCTCTATACTTCTCGCTGACATTAATTCTGAATTCTCTCTGATCAGTTTGTAAGAATGGGGCTGGCTGAGCGTAATTAAAGTTCTAATCTAGAAGCAGATTCGTGTTTTCCATACACTTACTAAGATAAAATCCTCTCGCCTTAGAATAGATGCGAGAGCTGCTAAACAGAGCTGACAGCTCCCTCGGGATGTCCTACCTTGGGAATGATTGGTTTAGTAAAAAAAACAAAAGAATATTCTCATCGTGAAGCTGTTGTAGGTCTCGAGAGGGAATATCATCTCCATGGTGCAATTAATAAGTGATTTGTGATCATACCGGCAAGACTTTTCAGGTCACTGCAAGACAGTATTATTTAGATTATACGTTCGGCCTTGTCAGACCAATAAACCCGTTAGAAGACCGTCTATTGACACCGCACCCGGAGGCTTCACATATCAATGACCTCAAGGACACTTCCTTTCTGGAAGTGAAACAAATATCGTATCATCCTTGTGACAAAGTATAAAAAAAACAAAAAAAACATTGGGGATGTAGAAGTACTATTTTTAAGGAGTACATAAACAATAAAGTAATAATGTCACGTTTGTTAGTCATAGTTACTATAACTCCTCCTGTTGGGTCTATTTATTAAACCAGGAATTGTCAGGAATTATCGACAATTAACCCTTTAGTGGGTGTTTGTATTTTCCTATCAGTAGTAAGGAATCATAGTTGTCTGACATCTAACGGTTCTACTTTGTGTATTGGGTGCTTGTAACACGAGGATTGGAATATTGGGATCTCCTATTGTTTAAAAGGAATTGATAGGACAAGCATAGCAAAGGAGCCTAAATGAAGGCAGAGAGTGAACGGGAGGCTGCAAAAATATGTGTTGTAACTATTAAAAAGGGGGAGGGGAACCAGAGTAGGCCACTCCCCTTACTCAGGAGTCTTAATACAGGAGCCAACAAGGCTTCAATAATCTAAAGTTGTTTTGGTGACTATAGTGTCCCTTTAATTCTAATCTTCTCACTAAACATAATCGGAAGAAGTGGTTATATCATAAAATATAAAGTTTTCTCTGAAAAAAAACGAATATATATATCTGTGTGTGTATTTGTTTCATAATGCCACCGACTTAATTAACAAAGAACAAAACACCCATTGATAACATCTGGTCACATCATTGCAATGTGGATCTAATTCTGAAATGTAAATTTTGTGGACATTGTAAATGGTTTTGTTTTCTTTGTGTTTTTATGACTTGACCTATTCTTTGACAATACTTGAGCTTTGTTTTTAAATGTCACTGAAAGTTTGTTACAAAGTAATGTGTCGGCAAATATTGCACCTCAGTCCTACCCGGGACACCTGTGGCACAATGAGACAGTATCTGGTGGGAAACTCGAGGACAGATTCATTCTCGCCATCACATTCACTCCACGCAACATGAGGAGCCCATAACCATCATTTATCCACATAACCTTTACCTTATCAGTCTCCCCAAGCGACCGTTAAAGATTAGCACACGTATGTACAACCCTTTACACGGCTCCTTGTAGGACAGGTGATTGCTTTTTTAACTATTTTAACTATTCGACTGCTGGTTGGAATGAGCACTGCGCATGTTATGGTGTCAGTGCGATATTTGGATAATCATAAAAATTCGAAGATATTGTATTTATTTGTTCTCTGAAGTAATTTAACCATGTTTTGTGTTTAGTACAAACATTTCCCAATTTGCACCTTGTTATTATGTTATAAACGTTAAGATAAGAGAAAGGCTTAACTTTAAACCAGGTCTTTGATTGAGATTTTTGTTGTAGACATTTTGGAGAACTGAAAATTAAGGTTTAAAACAGCCAAAATGTTTGGAAGAGTGTCGTAATTTGGTCCTGAAAATGTCATTATTACAATAGGAGCACTTTCCCCAACTTGTAACTTGCAAGATTTCGCTGTGCTGCATTGTTAAAAAGAGCTATCCCTCAACCTAATGGGGGATCTTGGCCAGAAATAGCAGAGGCAGTTATCCTTCAACTCATAGGCCAAGGGTAAGCTGCCTGACATGTTGTATGATGGAATTACTCACATTTATGCTTATAATGTCTTTTTCTATACACATAGCTCACACCACTGGATTTATCAGCTACAAACTATACTTAAAATTAATTAAAAACAATAACTACCAATTATATTTTACCAAACGTAGTGTCTCCACGACTGAGAAACACAATTCCCTTCCATGGCTCTGCATTTTTGCAGAGGTACTATAAATAAAAGCCACACTCTAATACCACGTACTACAATGTTTGTACTGGAAGGGCATGCTGTGTACCTTATAGAAATCCTCTGCAGGTTGCAATAACTGCTTGGTACGTTGTTCACTTTGTGGCTATGTTTACTATACCTGGGCATAATATCCACATACAGACATAATTTTTCAATTTAAGTAAATATTTATCTTTTTTTTTTTAAAACCCTGGACAATAATTTATACACAAAAAAATGCAATTTTATCAAATATTAACCTTGTAAATTCAAACAATAGTTCTATTTTCATGAGTGGATTTGATGTTATGGGGTTAAACACATTAATCTACACATTTCCTAAAAAATTCTAATTATATACTTTAAAAGTGTACATTGCATACATTTCTCCAACATGTGATGAATTACAAATAGATTAAAAGTGCAACTGTCACAGCTGAATTAAACACTTTTATGACTCACAGTAGCATCACAAACATTACCCTTACTACACTTCGATACGCAATCACTACCCAGGAATATTATTTAATATTCAAATTTTGTCACCATTTCTATTTTTTTCCCGGGTCATATTAATTCAGTCGCGTGACACAGAGAAATTTTGCCGTAGCAGCGGAAAAATAATCTTAAAACTTTCTCTGTTGTTCGTGTCTCCATAATATTGTTGAAACTGAGATACTTGGATTTTTTTGTTAAAACACTACGGCTAGGATGCTGAACTGTGGCCGCCTAGGTGTTGCTGGGCTATGACTCAAAATTCTCAAATTCCCTGCTGCCAACAACAGCTGTGTGGCCACGGCTTTCTCCACCTGTGGCAGAGCCATGCCAGAGCCGTGCCAGTGCTGTGCCAAAGCCATGCCAGAGCCGTGCCAGTGCCAGTGCGGTGCCAGAGCCATGCCACAGCCGTGCCAGTCCCGTGCCAGTGCCATGCCAGAGCCGTGCCAGTGCGCTCAGGTAATGTTTGATCCGAGTTTAACATTCCTTTAACAATGTTGCGATTTATTTTGTAAATGTTCTTTGTCTTTTTCTGTATTTATTTTGTAATTCTGGCTGGTGCGTAGGGCTTTTGCTCCCTTGGCTTACAATAGACAATGCGTATTGTGCTTGTTCTTCAGAAGGCTAGTGTTTTGTCAGGACATGTGGTTTCATTGTGAATAGTCGATGGTTCATAATGATCATTGCCATATGGTTGGATCAGATATTACAGCTGTCAACTTATTAGCTGTGGAGCATGCTTGCCATTAGTACCCAATGTTGCTCCTCACACAGATGGTTGAGTGATCCTTAGTTGGCAGAGATGGGGAGCTGACCACGAGGATGACTGACTAATATGACATTGTACTGGAGGTGCGTTCTCACTGCTGATCAGAAGCAGCTACTGTAGGTCAAAGCAAGCTGTTTGATACTTGGTTACAAAAATGAATCATTGGAAATTGTACTCTCTGCTTTGAGCATTATTATTTCTTTACGATTGATGCTGATGTGGAACCAGCTTTTTGCTCCGATTAAATAGGACACTTTAATAAAAGCAGGTTAAAACAAGAAATCGTGCTTTAATAATGATCTATTGTTTTAATCGAGGTTTGTCTTGTTTCTGCCCAAGGGACTCAGGGACTTAGCCGCCTGGCCGCTGTTATGTGCAGGAGATGAAGTCTTTCTGTTTGGTGTCATTAGAAAAATAAGGGGGGGGGGGGGGGTATGTTAGTTTTTTTTTTTTTTTTTTCTTTAAACAATTCCTTTCCAAAGAGAATGAGTTATTCTGCAAATTCCAAAATGATTAAGCATAAAAGCTGAGTTAGATAGAGATAGAGAGAGAGAGAGTGAGTGTGTGTGTGAGAGAGAGAGAGAGAGAGAGAGAGAGAGAGAGAGAGAGAGAGAGTGTGTGTGAGAGAGAGAGAGAGAGAGAGAGAGAGAGAGAGTGAGTGTGTGTGTGTGAGAGAGAGAGAGAGAGAGTGAGTGTGTGTGAGAGAGAGAGAGAGATAGTGAGTGTGTGTGAGAGAGAGAGAGTGAGAGAGAGAGAGTGATAGAGACAGATAGAGATAGAGAGAGAGTGAGTGTGTGAGAGAGAGAGAGAGAGAGAGAGAGAGAGATAGACAGACAGACAGACAGACAGATAGATAGATAGATAGATAGATAGATAGATAGATAGATTCTGTATAGAGATAGAGAGATAGAGACAGATGGACAGATAGATAGAGACATAGATAGATGGATAGATAGATTGATTGATAGATAGATAGATAGGGGATAGATAGATAGATAGATAGATAGATCGATAGATAGATAGATAGATAGGGGATAGATAGATAGATAGATAGATAGACAGATAGATAGATAGATAGATAGATAGGGGATAGATAGATAGATAGATAGATCGATAGATAGATAGATAGATAGATAGGGGATAGATAGATAGATAGATAGATAGATAGACAGATAGATAGATAGATAGATAGATAGATAGGGGATAGATAGATAGATAGATAGACAGATAGATAGATAGATAGATAGATAGACAGATAGATAGATAGATAGATAGATAGATAGATAGATAGATAGGGGATAGATAGATAGATAGATAGATAGACAGATAGATAGATAGATAGATAGATAGGGGATAGATAGATAGATAGATAGATCGATAGATAGATAGATAGATAGTGGATAGATAGATAGATAGATAGGGGATAGATAGATAGATAGATAGACAGATAGATAGATAGATAGATAGATAGATAGATAGATAGACAGATAGATAGATAGATAGATAGATAGATAGATAGATAGATAGATTAGGATTATTCACAGTTAATTCACAGTACATTTTGTATTTTAGATCACAATACCTGAGTTAGAGAAATTCTCTAAGACAGCTATATTTTAAGTTTTTTTACGCTATGTTTTAAGTTTTTTTAAGCTAGAATTTAAGTTGATTATTTGGCCTTACATTTGAAATTCTATTTGAATTCCTGTCAATTTGCAGATCAGTGAATACCAGTGTCTGCTTTTTTCTATGAATATATTTTATTTACCCTTTGTCAATATTTTCACATACTATTTTTGTTATTTTAATTTACGCTAAATACATCGTTAGAATTACCCCTATTTCGGAATGTTTTAAATTAATCTAGATATTCGTCAATGCAATGTTCAATCATTTGTGCCTCTCGTTCCTGGAGCCGTGCTTACTTGGCCGGACAGCAATAGCCAGTTTCTGACCGCGGCTCTTGCAGAACAAGGATGGCGTCTTGCATTACGGACCAGTTGATCTCTGTTATTTCTCCAAATGTGAGAAACTTGCTTGCGCACTTTGTGTGTGTGTTTGTACTTTCACCTAAAAAATAAATAAAATGGAGCAAAATATATCAATAATAATAGAAATTAGTCTTCAGTTTTGTAAATGCCCCTAAAATCACAACATGCTAAATATCTGCACTTCAATGATGTCAGGGCACGAATATTGTCCTTAACGCCTGTGGCAAAATAGTTTTCTTATACTAGCCCTATATTATACTATGAATTGGATACATCGTAATCTCCCTTATATTATTTAAAATGCCTGTAAGGATGTATATAGTATATACCATCAATTCATTTTGTCAGTAGATGGTTTACTATAACTTTAAATTGTGTTCTTCAGTGATGTCATCAGTCTGCAAGTGTGATGTCATCAGTTTTCTCCCCTGATCTCATCAGCTGTTGCACTATTAAAGGGTGTGTTCTATTGAGGGTGTTCTGGATGTAAATATGGAGCTGTGTTAGGCAGGGGTGCTGGAAGGGTCCCTCACTCACACAGCCTTCACACAGCAGGCATTACATGGTTAAATTAATCATCACTTTATTAAATTAAATGACTGTCTTTTTCAGAGCTGGCGAGCAACACTGGGGAGCATCTGGGGAGAAGCAATGTTTGATGTATATGAATATGAATACTGTATAATATTATTTGAAAAGATCCTAACATATACCTACTAATATTAACATGTATATTGGAATTAAAGATGCTTTGTTTTTAACCCCTTCAAGGCTGCTGTTCACAGACAGACCTCACATATCATCAGTCATGAAGGAGTTAAAATATAGGGGATGGTGGCAAGAATCATGGGCGCTCAAAATCCCCATAACTCAAATTCCAGCCAAGGGTCTAGCTTTGCTCTGTTGTTTAATTGGACGATATTTTGCCATTTTTGTTTGCTGTAAGGGTTAAAGCTATCATGGTTTTATTCTAAGACCAGGACTCGGAGGCTTTGATTACACGATATGATCTTTATGATCTAAGTCTGTAGCTTAAAGGGTTTTATTTGGAATAAAAAGTAAAATAAAACTGTCTTAGACTCACGCCAAGTTTGATGCAAATCTTGTGGCTGACCTAATGTATCAAAGGTCATTCTCACAGTGACATACGCCATCAGATCAGAGACTGCTCCACCACAAATAGAGATTCTTGAATTTCAGAATACACTATCAGGAAAGAAGAACAAAACTGGTGAAAGCTCAGAGCAAATATTTATTTAAAATAAAAAAAGACTATAAATAGTGTGGCCGAATGATCTGCAAGTTTCTCAATTGTTTGTATTACCTGTATCGCAAGGTGTATGAAAAAAGCAAATCTGTGTTTATGGTTTTAGGATAATTCTATTCGTGATCAAAGTCAGATTGTGTGTTTTCTTTGTAGTTTAATTCTCAAAACATGCCCCATGTCTGGGTTAGTGCGAATGTAAACGTAGAGACCATTTAATACAGCAGAAACGCAGAATACAAATGATCTTCTTCCCCCATGTTACTCGAGTGCTGCCTGAAGTCAGTCTGAGGTTCAGCCAGCAGTCGAGTTACAAAAAGTAAGTTATGAAGAAAATGATGGTTTCAGCACTAGAAAGTAATTGACGTTCTGGTAAGACATCAGGAAGAAGTACTGCGTTCATTAAAACAACATGAACCCCGGGAAACGCCTCAAAAAAATGTATGAATAGATCTGGATAAATATTTTATTAAGATAAAAAAAATAAAAGTTTTAGTTCTTTAGATTGTGAGCTTGTTTGGGCAGGGCCCTCTTTGCTAACTGTTCCCGTACGTGGTATATATACCGGTATTTTTGGAATTAAATGTTTGTTCTTAATACCTATTGTACAGAGCTGCAGAATATGTTGGCGCTATATCCCATTGTACAGCGCTACGGAATCTGATGGCGCTATATAAATAATAAAATAATAATAATATAAATGATTACAATTGTAGAGCTGTCCAAGGACATACAGCTCATGGAGCGAGGGAGGGTCATGTGACTTGTAATTTATCAACAGCTAGAGAAATGCAGATTATGAAGAGTTTATTAACTATATTTTTAATCATATTGAGGATGCAACAATGCTGCAGCATTTAGCTTAAAATAACCAAATTAAAAATGTGTATTGAAGTCAGACAGCTGTAGATTTTTTTTTCCAATTCAGCAATTTTCACCTATTTTCGCACACTGTTTTATTCGTTTATTTCAGATGACAGTTCACTGAATGGACCCCACTATAAAAATGGTCCTGTACCGTGTTCATAACTGAAACAAAAAAAGTATTAATAAATAACATTTATTGGAAAAAATGATGATTTAGATAAGAGGAAAACAGGGGGTTACAGGTAGATTTTTCTCGGAGAGACCCGCAGATGACCTCAGTTTGTTTGATGACTCACTCACAATGACATTGGCTGTTTTGAATGTGCCCATATGATGTCATCGTTAATAAATCCCACCGCAATGAGAGCTTGCCAATAAACAGATTGACCAGTAATATGGTATCAGTCACTGCGCTGTGTGTGTAATGCAGCCTTTGGCATCCATCTTTTCTCAGCCTAGAAACTGCAAATAAATCTGATTATGAAGCCCTTGTGTCTGGAACTGATGAAAGAAAACATAAAAGGATGACTACTTTTTACATATCACATGGAGCCTGTGCATTCCTGGGTGTATCTGCGCGTTTTACTGTTGTTTGTGACTAAGTAGCACAGTTGTGATACAATATATTTTTTCTTGTATCCAGAGGGTGCACTATGCACCAGAACCATTGCAGCTTATTGACGCAGTTACGAAGCTAAGAGTATGCGTGTACCGTCCCGCCACTTTGTGTCAAATAGTTTTTGATTGGTTTGACAAAAATAAAGGACTCCGCAACCAGTACACGCCAGCCCCTCTGCTGCTGCTTGGCTAAGTGGAGTGAACGTCTTTGTTATCCTGTAGGTCACAATAGTAGATTGTCAGTTCTGAGGACAAGATTGGCAGTTCTTTGCTATTATTGTCACCCACAGGAATTAGTTTTCTAGCATCAGGGAGGTCAGCATAGGCAGCGGTTGCCTAACCTAAAGAGTTGGTGGTAGGAGCAGGGCCAAGTTGTATTTGATACTCTCCTGTTCTACATGTGAAACATGGTCTATCATTCCTACAGATGGACTCACTGCCCTCCAGTTCTTCCAGTTAAACCAGTGTCCTCTTAGCTCTACAACTGAACCCCACTACCTTCCAAATTCTACAACTGAACCCAATGCCTTCCAAATTCTACAACTGAACCCACTGCCTTCCGAATTCTATAACTGAACCCACTGCCTTCCAAATTCTATAACTGAACCCCACTACCTTCCAAATTCTATAACTGAACCCACTACCTTCCAAATTCTATAACTGAACCCCACTGCCTTCCAAATTCTATAACTGAACCCACTGCCTTCCAAATTCTATAACTGAACCCACTGCCTTCCGAATTCTATAACTGAACCCACTGCCTTCCAAATTCTATAACTGAACCCCACTGCCTTCCAAATTCTATAACTGAACCCACTGCCTTCCAAATTCTATAACTGAACCCACTGCCTTCCAAATTCAATAACTGAACCCACTGCCTTCCGAATTCTATAACACACTGCTCCCCAGTTCTTTAGGTAGAACGGCAGCTCTCTAATTCCTACGACTGAAAATTCTCTTGCAATTCTGGTAAAATGATCCACAGACTCAATTTTGTAAAATTTTCTGAAATATACCATTTACAAATGGGAGGCCGAATCTCCAACTTTGACACAATTCCTATAATTCCTGGGCAGCAATTGTAATTATGGGAAATAACAGCAATGGGGAGGGCACATCTGAACAGCCCACCTGTACATATATTTGGTATTACTATATGTATGCTAGATTTTGTATGTTTAAAATCAATCAATCAATCAATCAATCAATATATTGATCTATCTATCTATCTATCTATCTATTTATCTCTCTATCTATCTATCTATCAATCTATATCTATCTATACAGTATATATCTATCCATCCATCCATCTATCTATCTATCTATCTATCTATCTATCTATCTATCTATCTGTCTGTCTGTCTGTCTGTCTGTCTGTCTGTCTGTCTGTCTGTCTGTCTGTCTGTCTGTCTGTCTGTCTGTCTGTCTGTCTGTCTGTCTGTCTGTCTGTCTATCTATCTATCTATCTATCTATATCTATCTATACAGTATCTATCTATATATCTATCTATCTACATATCTATCTATCTATCTATCTATCTATCTGTCAATCTATACCAGGGGTAGTCAACCTTTTTCTACCTACCGCCCACTAATGCATCTTTCTTGATGGAAAAATTTCCTTACTGACCACCAGTTTTCGCGCAAGTGCAGAATATTTTTTAGAAAGGAGAGCGTTTACATTTTTTTTTTAAATGTACGTACATTTATCTTCTTATTTCTACTTAATACAAGTTTAGAATGTTTTTAACTTTATAAAGTTTAATGTGAAAACAATAAAGTAAATTGAAATTACCTTTACTAGTGATTAATGAGATCCTTGAGGTTGATGCTGCGAGACTAAATATTTGATATCTGGTTCGATTTTCGTAAGGAACAAACGAAGGTCTCCTCTTTCGGTGATATTCAGACAATTTCCTTCCTTATAGCAATGCCCAGCAGGAAGGCTGAGCTAGGTAGCCCACTTATTATTGTTAGCCAACAACAATTCTCTCCATTTCCTTTTTATATTTTTATTTTCCTTCTTTCTCCTTTTTGTTTTACAAATACTCTGCTCCTTCTTTCTCATATTCTACAAATACTCTGCTCCTTCTTTCTCCTATTCTACACGTACTCTGCTCCTTCTTTCTCATATTCTACAAGTACTCTGCTCCTTCTTTCCCCTATTCTACAAGTACTCTGCTCCTTCTTTCTCCTATTCTACAAATACTCTGCTCCTTCTTTCTCCTATTCTACAAGTACTCTGCTCCTTCTTTCTCTTATTCTGCAAATACTCTGCTCCTTCTTTCTCCTATTCTACAAATACCCTGCTCCTTCTTTCTCCTATTCTACAAATACTCTGCTCCTTCTTTCTCCTATTCTACAAATACTCTGCTCCTTCTTTCTCCTATTCTACAAGTACTCTGCTCCTTCTTTCTCCTATTCTACAAGTACTCTGCTCCTTCTTTCTCTTATTCTACAAATACTCTGCTCCTTCTTTCTCTTTTTTACAAGTACTCTGCTCCTTCTTTCTCCTATTCTACAAATACTCTGCTCCTTCTTTCTCCTATTCTACAAGTACTCTGCTCCTTCTTTCTCCTATTCTACAAATACTCTGCTCCTTCTTTCTCCTATTCTACAAGTACTCTGCTCCTTCTTTCTCCTATTCGACAAATACTCTGCTCCTTCTTTCTCCTATTCTACAAGTACTCTGCTCCTTCTTTCTCCTATTCTACAAATACTCTGCTCCTTCTTTCTCCTATTCTACAAGTACTCTGCTCCTTCTTTCTCCTATTCTACAAATACCCTGCTCCTTCTTTCTCCTATTCTACAAATAATCTGCTCCTTCTTTCTCCTATTCTACAAATACTCTGCTCCTTCTTTCTCCTATTCTACAAGTACTCTGCTCCTTCTTTCTCCTATTCTACAAGTAATCTGCTCCTTCTTTCTCTTATTCTACAAATACTCTGCTCCTTCTTTCTCTTTTTTACAAATACTCTGCTCCTTCTTTCTCCTATTCTACAAATACTCTGCTCCTTCTTTCTCCTATTCTACAAGTACTCTGCTCCTTCTTTCTCTTATTCTACAAATACTCTGCTCCTTCTTTCTCTTTTTTACAAATACTCTGCTCCTTCTTTCTCCTATTCTACAAATACTCTGCTCCTTCTTTCTCCTATTCTACAAGTACTCTGCTCCTTCTTTCTCCTATTCTACAAGTACTCTGCTCCTTCTTTCTCCTATTCTACAAGTACTCTGCTCCTTCTTTCTCCTATTCTACAAGTACTCTGCTCCTTCTTTCTCTTATTCTACAAATACTCTGCTCCTTCTTTCTCTTATTCTACAAATACTCTGCTCCTTCTTTCTCTTATTCTACAAATACTCTGCTCCTTCTTTCTCTTTTGTACAAGTACTCTGCTCCTTCTTTCTCTTATTCTACAAGTAATCTGCTCCTTCTTTCTCCTATTCTACAAGTACTCTGCTCCTTCTTTCTCTTATTCTACAAATACTCTGCTCCTTCTTTCTCTTATTCTACAAATACTCTGCTCCTTCTTTCTCTTTTGTACAAGTACTCTGCTCCTTCTTTCTCTTATTCTACAAATACTCTGCTCCTTCTTTCTCTTATTCTACAAATACTCTGCTCCTTCTTTCTCTTTTGTACAAGTACTCTGCTCCTTCTTTCTCCTATTCTACAATACTCTGCTCCTTCTTTCTCTTATTCTACAAAAACTCTGCTCCTTCTTTCTCTTATTCTACAAATACTCTGCTCCTTCTTTCTCTTTTGTACAAGTACTCTGCTCCTTCTTTCTCCTATTCTACAATACTCTGCTCCTTCTTTCTCTTATTCTACAAAACTCTGCTCCTTCTTTCTCCTATTCTACAAATACTCTGCTCCTTCTTTCTCCTATTCTACAAATACTCTGCTCCTTCTTTCTCCTATTCTACAATACTCTGCTCCTTCTTTCTCTTATTCTACAAAACTCTGCTCCTTCTTTCTCCTATTCTACAAATACTCTGCTCCTTCTTTCTCCTATTCTACAAATACTCTGCTCCTTCTTTCTCCTATTCTACAAGTACTCTGCTCCTTCTTTCTCCTATTCTACAAATACTCTGCTCCTTCTTTCTCCTATTCTACAAATACTCTGCTCCTTCTTTCTCCTATTCTACAAGTACTCTGCTCCTTCTTTCTCCTATTCTACAAGTACTCTGCTCCTTATTTCTCCTATTCTACAAGTACTCTGCTCCTTCTTTCTCCTATTCTACAAGTACTCTGCTCCTTCTTTCTCCTATTCTACAAGTACTCTGCTCCTTCTTTCTCCTTATTACAAGTACTCTGCTCCTTCTTTCTCCTATTCTACAAGTACTCTGCTCCTTCTTTCTCCTATTCTACAAGTACTCTGCTCCTTCTTTCTCCTATTCTACAAGTACTCTGCTCCTTCTTTCTCCTATTCTACAAGTACCCTGCTCCTTCTTTCTCCTATTCTACAAATACTCTGCTCCTTCTTTCTCCTTATTACAAGCACTCTGCTCCTTCTTTCTCCTATTCTACAAGTACTCTGCTCCTTCTTTCTCCTATTCTACAAGTAATCTGCTCCTTCTTTCTCCTATTCTACAAGTACTCTGCTCCTTCTTTATCCTATTCTACAAGTACCCTGCTCCTTCTTTCTCTTATTCTACAAGTACTCTGCTCCTTCTTTCTCCATATTACAAGTACTCTGCTCCTTCTTTCTCCTATTCTACAAGTACTCTGATCCTTCTTTCTCCTATTCTACAAGTACTCTGCTCCTTCTTTCTCCTATTCTACAAGTACTCTGCTCCTTCTTTCTCCTATTCTACAAATACCCTGCTCCTTCTTTCTCCTATTCTACAAGTACTCTGCTCCTTCTTTCTCCTATTCTACAAGTACTCTGCTCCTTCTTTCTCTTATTCTACAAGTACTCTGCTCCTTCTTTCTCCTATTCTACAAATACCCTGCTCCTTCTTTCTCCTATTCTACAAGTACTCTGCTCCTTCTTTCTCCTATTCTACAAGTACCCTGCTCCTTCTTTCTCTTATTCTACAAGTACTCTGCTCCTTCTCTCTCCTTATTACAAGTACTCTGCTCCTTCTTTCTCCTATTCTACAAGTACTCTGCTCCTTCTTTCTCCTTATTATAAGCACTCTGCTCCTTCTTTCTCCTATTCTACAAGTACTCTGCTCCTTCTTTCTCCTTATTACAAGTACTCTGCTCCTTCTTTCTCCTATTCTACAAGTACTCTGCTCCTTCTTTCTCCTATTCTACAAGTATTCTGCTCCTTCTTTCTCCTATTCTACAAGTACTCTGCTCCTTCTTTCTCCTATTCTACAAATACCCTGCTCCTTCTTTCTCCTATTCTACAAGTACTCTGCTCCTTCTTTCTCCTATTCTACAAGTACCCTGCTCCTTCTTTCTCCTATTCTACAAATACTCTGCTCCTTCTTTCTCCTTATTACAAGCACTCTGCTCCTTCTTTCTCCTATTCTACAAGTACTCTGCTCCTTCTTTCTCCTATTCTACAAGTAATCTGCTCATTCTTTCTCATATTCTACAAGTACTCTGCTCCTTCTTTCTCCTTATTACAAGCACTCTGCTCCTTCTTTCTCCTATTCTACAAGTACTCTGCTCCTTCTTTCTCCTTATTACAAGTACTCTGCTCCTTCTTTCTCCTATTCTACAAGTACTCTGCTCCTTCTTTTTCCTATTCTACAAGTACTCTGCTCCTTCTTTCTCCTATTCTACAAGTACTCTGCTCCTTCTTTCTCCTATTCTACAAGTACTCTGCTCCTTCTTTCTCCTATTCTACAAGTACTCTGCTCCTTCTTTCTCCTATTCTACAAGTACTCTGCTCCTTCTTTCTCCTATTCTACAAGTAATCTGCTCATTCTTTCTCCTATTCTACAAGTACTCTGCTCCTTCTTTCTCCTATTCTACAAGTAATCTGCTCATTCTTTCTCCTATTCTACAAATACTCTGCTCCTTCTTTCTCCTTATTACAAGCACTCTGCTCCTTCTTTCTCCTATTCTACAAGTACTCTGCTCCTTCTTTCTCCAATTCTACAAATACTCTGCTCCTTCTTTCTCCTTATTACAAGCACTCTGCTCCTTCTTTCTCCTATTCTACAAGTACTCTGCTCCTTCTTTCTCCTATTCTACAAGTACCCTGCTCCTTCTTTCTCTTATTCTACAAGTAGTCTGCTCCTTCTTTCTCCTTATTACAAGTACTCTTCTCCTTCTTTCTCCTATTCTACAAGTACTCTGCTCCTTCTTTCTCCTTATTACAAGTACTCTGCTCCTTCTTTCTCCTATTCTACAAGTACTCTGCTCCTTCTTTCTCCTATTCTACAAGTACTCTGCTCCTTCTTTCTCCTATTCTACAAATACTCTGCTCCTTGTTTCTCCTATTCTACAAGTACTCTGCTCCTTCTTTCTCCTATTCTACAAATACTCTGCTCCTTCTTTCTCCTATTCTACAAATACTCTGCTCCTTCTTTCTCCTTATTTCAAGTACTCTGCTCCTTCTTTCTCCTATTCTACAAATACTCTGCTCCTTCTTTCTCCTATTCTACAAGTACTCTGCTCCTTCTTTCTCCTATTCTACAAGTACCCTGCTCCTTCTTTCTCCTATTCTACAAGTACTCTGCTCCTTCTTTCTCCTATTCTACAAATACTCTGCTCCTTCTTTCTCCTTATTACAAGTACTCTGCTCCTTCTTTCTCCTATTCTACAAATACTCTGCTCCTTCTTTCTCCTATTCTACAAGTACTCTGCTCCTTCTTTCTCCTATTCTACAAATACTCTGCTCATTCTTTCTCTGATTTTCCAAGTACTCCACTCCCTGCTATCGTGTGTTCATCTATCTATCCGTCTATCTGTCTATCTATATATCTATCTGTACAGTATCTATCTATCTATCTATCTATCTGTCTGTCTATCTATCTATCTATCTATCTATCTATCTATCTATCTATCTATCTATCTATCTGTCTATCTATCTATCTATCTATCTATCTATGTATCTATCTATCTACGTATCTATCTATCTATCTATCTCTCTATAAAATGTATATGTATGCATGTCTGTGTATCTATCATTAGTTATCTGCTTACTCTCACACATATTAAATTATATTTACCAGCTGCCTCTAGCTGCAGTTAAAATGTGTTTGACTCAGCATTATACCAGCTGTAAGAGAGAGGCTGTCAGGTAGATAAATGTATTATCTGATATTGCCTCTGCGAGCTAAACCGAGGAATAAAACATGCAGCAGGCTTCCCCTAAGCTCTGTAGCATTGTCAAATTTTGTTCCTACATTGTCTTGATAAAAAGGCCGGCTGTTTCTTTTCCAAGCCCATGCGAGCAGAGAGCACGCATGAAGTAAAGCTGACATGGAGGCGTATCACACGTCAAAAATTATTACTGTGGCTCCAGGAGAGGCAGACCAGGCGGGCGACTTGGAAGTACAAATATTAACCCCTAAGGTGCCAGGCCGAGAGAAACTGGCAGGATGTTGCAGACAGGTAGTGTGTACCACTTATGCCAAGGGAAAAAATGGTTTCTCAAGTCTCTCGTCGTCCCGTGTGTGCTGCTTTCAACCGCATACGGAGGATGATTGTGCCCAGCACCTCATTATATTTACAAGAAATGGAAAGAGCAATTGGAGGAACAAATTTGGACATGATATTAACGTGTTACTCTAAGCACCATGACCACTTCAGTGGTTTGAAGTGGTCATGGTGTCTAAATGGAATGCCTCATTACTGGAAAACCGAAACAGGGTACTCCCGACATCAAAACTACTACAGCGGGCTTGGAGTGACGCTATAAATAATCAGCTGAATTATAAATTAAATACATCATTGGTTATGTTAGCATTTAGTGTAGTTTACTAGGTGCCATTTTGTGAAAAAATAAAAACTAACCTGTATCCATGCCAGGTCTCCTCTCTGCCGTCTGTTCTGCCTTTGGTGAGATCATCAATCTTAACGATCTCTGGTTTAATCCAATGCATCTCACGGCATTGCAGATCTGCAGCGCATGCACGGCAGTCACCATGATCCATCAATGAGGTTTCTTAGAAGTGGAAATGTCTTACATTGTCTGAGAAGAGCGACGGCATCTATGCACCAAACCCACTACATTTAAGGAGTTGACTAGCCCTTAAAGAGACACTATAGTCACCTGAACAACTTTAGCTTAATTAAGCAGTTTTGGTGTATAGAACATGCCCCTGCAGCCTCACTGCTCAATCCTCTGCCATTTAGGAGTTAAATCCCTTTGTTTATGAACCCGAGTCACACCTCCCTGCATGTGACTTGCACAGCCTTCCATAAACACTTCCTGTAAAGAGAGCCCTATTTAGGCTTTCTTTATTGCAAGTTCTGTTTAATTAAGATTTTCTTATCCCCTGCTATGTTAATAGCTTGCTAGACCCTGCAAGAGCCTCCTGTATGTGATTAAAGTTCAATTTAGAGATTGAGATACAATTATTAAAGGTAAATTACATCTGTTTGAAAGTGAAACCAGTTTTTTTTTTCATGCAGGCTCTGTCAATCATAGCCAGGGGAGGTGTGGCTAGGGCTGCATAAACAGAAACAAAGTGATTTAACTCCTGAATGACCGTGAATTGAGCAGTGAAATTGCAGGGGAATGATCTATACACTAAAACTGCTTTATTTAGCTAAAGTAATTTAGTTGACTATAGTGTTCCTTTAATTTATTATAAAATTTTCATCTTAGTTTCTGTTAGTTGCGTAAGGACCACCGGCACTCAGGCCTAACACAATATAAAGATGTTTGCCTATAATTTGTTTTTTAATGGTTAAAGGAACACTATAGTCACCTAAATTACTAAATTAGCAAAGGACTGTTAAAATGTTAAAATCGCCAATTGTAACGAAGGTTTTATTAAGATATTAAAACATGCTGATGACAGCGTTCCTTTAACCAAACATTGCTCGCCTCCAGGGTGACCATTTTATCTGTTAGATATCATCTCACTTTACCAGAATGTTCTGTTTAGTCTCTCCCTTATTTGCTGGGAAAGTATCCCACGAACCTGCCGCCATTCCAGTAAAATCCAGCCTTTCCACCCCCTGATTTTTCCTTTTATGACGCAATGTATAACGATGTTGCTTCATCAAAGAATAGAGCTTTGTTTTTTCCTTCCAGTGGAGAAAAATAAACGATTGATTTTCTTTCATTCAAATCTTTTCACCTTTAAATGAATATCACAGTAGGGCCCACAATTAACATGGTCTGAGTATTCCTCATCGGGATTCTCTCAATGACAGAACCTGATGTAAAAAGCTAGAATCCCTTTCTCACCTACAATTCATGATGGCTGACTGCGAATCTCTAGGAGGTGTGGTCTATTGGATAAGTGTATCTATAAGCCATTAGCACACTGCCCAAGTGTCCCTATTTATTAGGCACAGTCCCTAATTGAGGCCCAAATCCATCTGTCCCTCTTCCTCTCCTTCTGCCCCTCTTTTCTCTTTTAATGCCTCTCTTTTGGGGAGTTATTCAGGAAATGTCATATATTTAAAACAAAACAATTGTGATTGAATAAAAAGCTAAGTTAGTGGATTTACCCAATATGGCTCTTTTGACCTAAATTTTTCAAATTCCCAAGTCAATTCCTGATAATTCTAGTTGAATGAATAATATTGTCAGTACTAAAAAGTACCAGAACTTTATTTTTCGTCTTAGCTTCACCAGAGATTACGGGACTCTTTATTCCATCAATTGAAGGACTGCGTTACAGATACACTGTAACAGGATGGGACGGCGCTCCAGTCAATTGAAGGACTGCGTTACAGATACACTGTAACACGATGGGACGGCGCTCCAGTGAATCGAAGGACTGCGTTACAGATACACTGTAACAGGATGGGACGGCACTCCAGTGAATGCAAGGACTGCGTTACAGATACACTGTAGCACGATGGGACGGCACTCCAGTGAATGCAAGGACTGCGTTACAGATACACTGTAACAGGATGGGACGGCGCTCCAGTGAATGCAAGGACTGCGTTGCAGATACACTGTAACAGGATGGGACTACGCTCCAGTGAATCGAAGGACTGCGTTACAGATACACTGTAACAGGATGGGACGGCGCTCCAGTGAATTGAAGGACTGCATTACAGATACTCTGTAACACGATGGGACGGTGCTCCAGTGAATCGAAGGACTGCGTTACAGATACACTGTAACAGGATGGGACGGCGCTCCAGTGAATCGAAGGACTGCGTTACAGATACACTGTAACAGGATGGGACGGCGCTCCAGTGAATTGAAGGACTGTGTTGCAGATACACTGTAACAGGATGGGACGGCGCTCCAGTGAATCGAAGGACTGCGTTTCAGATACACTGTAACAGGATGGGACGGTGCTCCAGTGAATCGAAGGACTGCGTTACAGATACACTGTAACAGGATGGGACGGCGCTCCAGTGAATCGAAGGACTGCGTTACAGATACACTGTAACACGATGGGACGGCGCTCCAGTGAATCGAAGGACTGCGTTACAGATACACTGTAACAGGATGGGACGGCGCTCCAGTGAATTGAAAGACTGCGTTACAGATACACTGTAACAGGATGGAACGGCGCTCCAGTGAATCGAAGGACTGCATTACAGATACATTGTAACGCGATGGGGCGGCGCTCCAGTGAATCGAAGGACTGCGTTACAGATACACTGTAACAGGATGGGACGGAGCTCCAGTGAATCGAAGGACTGCGTTACAGATACACTGTAACAGGATGGGACGGCGCTCCAGTGAATCGAAGGACTGCGTTACAGGTACACTGTAACAGGATGGGACGGAGCTCCAGTGAATCGAAGGACTGCGTTACAGGTACACTGTAACAGGATGGGACGGAGCTCCAGTGAATCGAAGGACTGCGTTACAGATACACTGTAACAGGATGGGACGGCGCTCCAGTGAATCGAAGGACTGCGTTACAGGTACACTGTAACAGGATGGGACGGAGCTCCAGTGAATCGAAGGACTGCGTTGCAGATACCCTGTAACAGGATGGGACGGTACTACAGTGAATCGAAGGACTGCGTTACAGGTACACTGTAACAGGATGGGACGGAGCTCCAGTGAATCGAAGGACTGCGTTACAGATACACTGTAACAGGATGGGACGGCGCTCCAGTGAATCGAAGGACTGCGTTACAGGTACACTGTAACAGGATGGGACGGCGCTCCAGTGAATCGAAGGACTGCGTTACAGGTACACTGTAACAGGATGGGACGGAGCTCCAGTGAATCGAAGGACTGCGTTGCAGATACACTGTAACAGGATGGGACGGCGCTCCAGTGAATCGAAGGACTGCGTTGCAGATACCCTGTAACAGGATGGGACGGTACTACAGTGAATCGAAGGACTGCGTTACAGGTACACTGTAACAGGATGGGACGGAGCTCCAGTGAATGCAAGGACTGCGTTACAGATACACTGTAACAGGATGGGACGGCGCTCCAGTGAATTGAAGGACTGCGTTGCAGATACACTGTAACAGGATGGGACGGCGCTCCAGTGAATCGAAGGACTGCGTTACAGGTACACTGTAACAGGATGGGACGGAGCTCCAGTGAATCGAAGGACTGCGTTGCAGATACACTGTAACAGGATGGGACGGCGCTCCAGTGAATCGAAGGACTGCGTTACAGATACACTGTAACAGGATGGGACGGCGCTCCAGTGAATCGAAGGACTGCGTTACAGGTACACTGTAACAGGATGGGACGGAGCTCCAGTGAATCGAAGGACTGCGTTGCAGATACACTGTAACAGGATGGGACGGAGCTCCAGTGAATCGAAGGACTGCGTTGCAGATACCCTGTAACAGGATGGGACGGTACTACAGTGAATCGAAGGACTGCGTTACAGGTACACTGTAACAGGATGGGACGGAGCTCCAGTGAATGCAAGGACTGCGTTACAGATACACTGTAACAGGATGGGACGGCGCTCCAGTGAATTGAAGGACTGCGTTGCAGATACACTGTAACAGGATGGGACGGCGCTCCAGTGAATCGAAGGACTGCGTTACAGATACACTGTAACAGGATGGGACGGCGCTCCAGTGAATCGAAGGACTGCGTTGCAGATACCCTGTAACAGGATGGGATGACACCCAGTGCTGGCGCTGATTCAGGATGACGGGTTTCTTTTGGTTCAGATAACGTTAGGCAGGAAACTGAGCTATCTGCATTTACTGTGACTCTTGTGAACTTTTGAGAAGATTCCTCGGTGATCGGCTTACATGCTTTCAAACGGGCTCGTCTGTAATCTGGTAAAATGTGTCAGCCCTATGGAGAAATAAGCCTTCCAGAAGACTTTCTTCATTGTTGAGGTAATTGTCTCCTCCCTGACAGGCACATTCATCAGTGGCTTAATGGTCAATCAAAAGTTGGCAGGCAGAGTGTTTTCATTCTTTCCTATCCACTACATTAGGCATACTTAATCAAAATGTCTCGGCGTAATAGCTGTGAAGAGTTCATGACTGACTGATCCGTTGTCTGCGCTGATAGAAAATTAACAGCTCAGTGCTGGAAAGATGTGAGACCGCAGATAAACAAATTGTACATTAATATTTCATCTCAGGGACCTGGGATGTGCTATCAATGGCAAAATATATCCTAGTTTTTCCAGCATCTTTTTTTTTTTCTTTTTTCTTTCAAGAGACTTGCACACGCACGCAGCATATATAAGTCATAACATCTTGATATATGTGTTTACATAGATATAGACAGAGTCCATAAAAGATTCAATTCTATTCCCCCCCCCCCCCCTCTCTGTGCTCTCCAGTATGTAGAAGAGTAATGAGCACAGTGTTGCGGTTGGATGGGGTAGAGCGGTTTGCTTTAAGTGTCTTTACCTGTGCGTTACAGCTTGATTGCTGACCGCTCGCCTCGTTCCCACGCCACCACAACTGTAGGCCGATAACGATTGGACGCAACGACCTGTGTGTATAAAGGAGACACTGCGTCCTGAGATATTATGCTATTAGGTGTCAGATCATAAAGCAGGAGGGGATGTGGTCTGACATCTTTATTGTAGCTGGACTGCCAATCCCAGTACTCTGAGTTAGATCCTGGTACAGAACAATAGCATTAATAGTCTGACGACTGTCCAACGAAGTTCTTGTACGTGGACATGGTAGTTTGATGGAACATCCTACACATCTTTTTGAATTATTAGAAAGCAGTTGGTAGAGTGCCCCTAGTGGCACAGTTATAGTGAGGGAAAAAAAATATTTGATTCCCTGCTGATTTTCAACGTTTGCCCACTGACAAAGAAATGATAAGTCTATAATGTTAATGGTAGGTGTATTTTAACAGTGAGTGACAGAATAACAGAAAAAAAAATCCAGAAAAACCCATGTCAAAAAACTTATACATTGATTTGCATGTCAATGAGTGAAATAAGTATTTGATTCCCTATTAATCAGCAAGATTTCTGGCTCCCAGGTGTCTTTTATACAGGTAACGAGCCGAGATTAGGAACACTCTCTTAAAGGGAGTGCTCCTAATCTCAGTTCGTTACCTGTATAAAAGACACCTGTCCACAGAAGCAATCAATCAGATTCCATGGCCAAGACCAAAGAGCTGTCCAAGGATGTCAGGGACTAGATTGTAGGCCTACACAAGGCTGGAATGGGCTACAAGACCATCACCAAGCAGCTTGGTGAGAAGGTGACAACAGAAGGTGTGATCATTCGCAAATGGAAGAAACACAAAATAACTGTGTCTCCCTCGGCCTGGTGCTTCATGCAAGATCTCACCTTGTGAAGTTTCAATGATCATGAGAACAGTGAGGCATCAGCCCAAAACTACATGGGAGGATCTTGTTAATGATCTCAAGGCAGCTGGGACCATAGTCACCAAAAAACAACACACTACACCGTGAAGGACTGAAATCCTGCAGCGCCCGTAAGGTTCCCCTACTCAAGAAAGCACATGTACAGGCCCATCTTAAGTTTCAATGAACATCTAACTGATTCAGAGGAGAACTGGGTGAAAGTTTTGTGGTCAGATGAGACCAAAATCAAGCTCTTTGGCATCAACTCAACTTACTGTGTTTGTAGAAGGAGGAATGCTGCCTATGACCCCAAGAACACCATCCCCATCGTCAAACATGGAGGTGGAAACATTATGCTAACTGCACTGCATCAAAGGGACGATGGATGGGGCCATGTACCGTCAAATCTTGGGTAAGAACTTCATTCCCACGGCCAGGGCATTGAAAATGGGACGTGGATGGGTATTCCAGCATGACAATGATCCAAAACACACACAGCCAAGGCAACAAAGGAATGGCTCAAGAAGAAGCACATTAAGGTCCTGGAGTGGCTTAGCCAGTCTCCAGACCTTAATCCCATAGAAAATCTGAAGGTTCAAGTTGCCAAACATCAGCCTCTAAACCTTAATGACTTGGAGAGGTGAGAGGTGACCTGAGATGTGTGCAAACCTGGTGGCCAACTACAAGAAACATCTGACCTCTGTGATTGCCACCAAGTACTAAGTAGAAGGAGTCAAATACTTATTTCACTCATTGACATGCAAATCAATTTATTACTCTTTGACATGCGTTTTCTGGATTTTCTTTTTGTTATTCTGTCTCTCTCTGTTAAAATATACCTACCATTAAAATTATAGACTGATAATTTCTTTGTGAGTGGGCAAACATTCAAAATCAACAGGGGATCAAATACTTTTTCCCCTCCCTGTATTTGCTGTATCCTGGCTGTGTCAGAGCAACTTACCTTACATACTGCATACCTCTGGTGATCAGAGGAGGTGGAATTATTTAAAGGTAAATAATTTGATTGGCAAGCCCTGTGGAATCGATGTCGACTAAGTAGCAGAACAATAAATATATCAGAAAAGCAGAATCGGGAAATTAAGATGAAATGCATATTTTAAAATAGCGTAGCTGGAAAATAGCTCGTTTGGAGATTTTTCTAATTCTGATTTTGTTTTAACCTAAAAAAATAACTCCCCGTTTGCAGGACACCATGTTAGAAAATCAGGAGAGCACCCCAAAAACTCAGCCTTCTGACCCATGATCCTATTATCGGGGGTTAGATGTTAAAGGCAAAATAAAATGTAACTTGCCAGTTATTCCGCTGATAAATAATTGGCAAGAGCTTCAAATATTTGTTTCTTAACAATTTGTACTGAGATACTCTATTGTCACTTCGGAGGTAATAACACATTCAAATACTAATAGAAAGTTAAACGTTACTTGTGGTTTATTATATTTGAATAAAATGCAAAGCATGCTGGCATAGCCTGGCATTTGATGTAAATGTAAGACTTCCCATAATGCCTCTACACATGTGCTCATACAGAATTGGTGTTGTTTTTTTTTAAACGTGACCCTGCAGTAGAAAGTGAGAAGTTACTTTGCATTAGAAATCTAATGACACCCAGCCAGCTCACAGTGCCCATCACTAAATCTGATTTATCAGTGATGGTACTAAGTATTCACATATATATATATATCATATCCATATTTCTATATTATTACCATTTCTATAGCGCTAACATATACCACAGAGCAGTAAACTTCTACAAAGAGGGCATTTAGAATGCCTTACTCAAACAAGGTCACCGTCAGTGATTTGACGTAGGTGAACATATTGTTAGGAGTCTCACCGGTGACGTGGTCTGACATAGATTGGAACCCGGGTTTCCCAGTTGGTCTATATTACCACAGCCCTATCCAACCAACATCCCATGCCTAGCAGTGATCCCACCCTTACCTAGGGAGACCAGCAAGGATTTACAGGATTCGTTGTAAACTAATCATAATTTCTGATGATTGTAACAATCTGTAAAGGGAATTAGCATACCACAGCAGCAATCAGTATACTATTGCAGGTTCACTGTTAAGGACGAGTGAGCACTTGTGCAATATGTAGATGCTGCGTGCAAACGTAGCAAAGCTGGAAGTTTTATTTTGGGTGCCTGACGGACAGCTGTGGGGGCTGGATTAGAGCTGTGTGATTAACATTGCTGCTGTTCTAAGCCTCCGGGTGCATTATCACCTTTCCGGATGAGAGTTGTGATGGTAGTTACAGCAAACCTTTAAGTCGTTGTTGAAAGCTTTCTTACAGATGAGATGCGTTACTGTTAGGAATATCAGCAATACAATGTTCAGATACTGAAAGGGGTAATAATTGGCTTTTTAGTGAAAGTAATATTTTTGTATTATTATTTATTTCTGTTCATAGTTATTCTTAATCAGTTATATCACAAACAAAAATAAGGCGTATCCCAAAATGGCAGCGAGTGGGAAGTAGAACAGCGTGCGTTTGTTGCAGACATTATTTATTCCCCGTCCTATTTGTGTCACTTACGGCTGCTGGTTTTTTTCCGAAAGCCGTTTCCTATTTTGATTTTCTTTTTCAGGTGTTCCTTTTTAAATGGATAAGAATTGCCAAGTGATTTATAAAACACCAGATGTTACAAGAACTACAGACAGAGCTCTTTGCTATCAGGCCTGACCTGCTTTTGTAACGTGACTCCACGAACAGAACATTTTGCACATAGTAGACACAAACCCTTTTGTTTCTTTGTGCGTTATTATGTTGCTGCTCCCACAGATTCAGACGAACAAAAAAAAAAAATATATAGACGAGAAGCCGGTTTAGATTCTTTTTATTCGCCCTAATTGTTCAGCTAGCGCTCTTTCAGACTTAGAAACAGCAGAAATGTCCTTCTACATAGCTTTCAAATGGATACGAACAATGCTTTGTAGCAGTGTGCTCTTGGAATTGTTCTATATATATTTATATACATTGTTTTCAATATTTTTCCTGGGATTTACATAAAGAGGATGCTGTGTTTATTAACAACGTTGTGTTGTTTAAACACATTAACTGTCTAAGTGACTGATTAGGTTTCCTATCTGTCATGCTATGTCCCGTTGAGGGATGTATCCAGTCCATCGATACACTTTGTTCTCTAGTTTCCAGGCCTTTCACACACTTTTGTGTTTCTTTCTTTCCTCATGTTATCCTCTCCTGCAGAGCCATATGCTGCCCTACTTCACCCACAGAGCCGAATGTGGTGCTCCTCAGATCACGTTTAGCTTTCTTTGCTCACGTAGAAGCTCCCACATCAAGCCATGTGTAGACTTGTTCCTCACACAGTACTTCTCCAATAGGAACTGAAGCCACCTTATGTATGTAGTCAGTTTTATTGCAAAGTCATGTCTCGAATGCCAGCTTGTTTAGCCCCTCCCCTGCAGAACCACCTTCCGCACATAGTCAGTTTCATTGCAAAGTCATGTCTAGGATTCTATCTTATTTAGCCCCTCCCTTGCAGAACCACCTTCTGCATGTAGTCAGTTTCATTGCAACATCCTGTCCTGAATTCCAGCTTGTTTAGCCCCTCCCCTGCAGAACCACCTCTTTCTTCCTGCCTTGTGCGTTCTTCCTAGTGCAAAGCCACGCGTCGCCTCCATCCTCTTGCAGTTTCCCTACAGAGTCACGTCACTTCCTTCACAAGTAATCCATCCCCTGCAGAGTCATGTTATCAGCTACCTTCATCATTTGGTCCCTCACACAGTCCTCCCGCACAGAAGCAGGCTCCATCCACAGATTTACAGGAAATATAAAGACTTGCTTAATCTATGAACATTTTCACATTGCTGTTTGCTTTCGTGTTGTATATGGGAAGACAGACGTGATGCACTAATATAATTATATATATCGGGATGTAAGGATAGTTTGTGATACCTTTGTGGTAGAGTGTAATTATAATGATCACAAACTACGCATTGTTAAGTATAGTAGAGATATTGAAACTCTTAGCGCCACAGGGACGCATACTGCAAGTCTTTTGTGTATTGTCGGGTTACAAAGAAAGCTATCGGAATAATAAGATAATCGACAAGTGGGGATTCACAGTAGCAAGAATCACTTGTTTTCCTATTCCTGTAGTGGGTTCTGAATAATTATAGTACCTTTATTGCAAGATCCTTCGAAAACAAATAGAGCTGTATTAACACAAAATAAATCCAGTTTAGCGTGTGCAATTAACCCCCCAATAGCTGTCACTTTAAGACGTGTATACCGAGTACGGCAGTGGCCTTTTTCACTGCGTGGCATGCAAAGTGTTAAAATCTGTCACTACTCTGTGTCTTATAAACCATTGCAATCTACCTGCATATGTTCTGACAACACTATATTAAAAGGAAAATAAAACACAGGAGCTAGGTGTAGCCGTGTTATTAATATGTGATTGTCATATGGTAAGTAAGGTTGATCTTGGAAGGGATTTTAAGAAGCAGTAGGCACAATAATTACAGTGTGGGTTTTGCCACTATTGTATAGTCAGGGATAGAGCATGTGTAATTGGAAAATTCAGCATTTTCAACCTGGGAGAATCTCATCACAGAGACACATAGAGCCTTGCAAGTTTATGCTAGCCGGTGATGTGTTATGCAGAGGAAAGCAGATTTAATGATAAATAATAATGTGCTGTCTGCAACATTAAAGGCCGTCATAGTCTTCCTGCCGTGTGATGGCATTCGGCGTAATGCGTAAATCCTTTAAATGGAACTGAGAAATTGTAAAGGAAAATACTAGAAA
This sequence comes from Pelobates fuscus, assembly GCF_036172605.1. Taxonomy (NCBI): domain Eukaryota; kingdom Metazoa; phylum Chordata; class Amphibia; order Anura; family Pelobatidae; genus Pelobates; species Pelobates fuscus. The sequence continues at coordinate 307,191,199 of NC_086322.1, forward strand.
ATATCCCTTTTACTATTTCCTCTATCCGTTTCTCTTCCTCCTCCTCAAAAAAAAAAATTCAAAATAAACAGAATTTTCGTGAAAGGAAGAGGACTCCAAAATATTCAACGCTAGCGAAATCGGATATAAAAAAAATGAGCCTGGAGGCGGAATATTATTTCTTACTAAAGAAAAGGCTGATAGGTAATACCCTCCCTAATATACGCTATTGCTGTCTGCTATGAAATAGGAATTCCCAGGTGACATAAAAGAATTCACAGCATCGATACGGGTGAGGTTTATGTACTAAACAGTGAATTGCGGTGAAATGAAATTATAACAAATGTCAATCTAAAGTGTTGAGTAGGAGTCGGCAACCTTCGGCACTCCAGATATTGTGTACTATATTGCCCATTATTATTATTATTATTATTATTGCCATTTATATAGTGCCAACAGATTCCGTAGCGCTTTACAATATTATGAGGGGGGGGGGGGGGGGATGTAACTATAAATAGGACAATTACAAGAAAACTTACAGGAACAATAGGTTGAAGAGGACCGAGCTTACATTCTATTTGCTGTAATGTCTTTAAGCCTGGCAAAGCATCATGGGAGATGTAGTCCACATTATCTCCACAATGGCTGCCCACCCATGGCTTAGAATGGCACTCTAAGAAACATTACCCCTTTAGAGCTCAGTTGGTTAATACGGCTCAGTGTAGCAGTTATTGATAATTATCTCTTGGGCTGTCCCTTGGTTTTTAGCAGTGATTTGACAGAGATTCCGAGACCCAGTGGCATACTTATGGGAGGGGCATTTGCCACGGTGCCACGCTCTGTACCTCCTGCTGGTTCAGCCATAATAATCTCTCCCTCGCGGCTCCGGCGCTCAGTCAGTGAGTCAGCGCACAGGGAGGGGATTCCCAGCTTGTGTTCTGACTCACATTGAGCACCACAGAGGTTATTATGGAGTGTACCAGCAGAGTGCACAGAGCCAGGTTTCTCCCCCGCGGCCACTCTGAGCATACATGGGGTCAAAGTCAGCCTGTCTAGAACCCCTGCACCTACTGCACTGCCTGGCCCTGGGATGGAGCTGGTTGGAGGCTGAAAGAGCTGAGACAGACCCTGCTGCCCATGCACTCCCTGAATGGGGAGTTAATAATATTATACAGCTCTTGTACATTCATACTGTGAGACCCCCCTCCTCATAGCTATATAATACCCTCCCTGTCCTATACCCCCACACTCCCTGCTATTATACCCCCACACTTCCTGCTATTATACCCCCACACTCCCTGCTATTATACCCCCAAAGTCCCTGCTATTATACCCCCACACTCCCTGCTATTATACCCCCACACTCCCTGCTATTATACCCCCACACTCCCTGCTATTATACCCCCACACTTCCTGCTATTATACCCCCACCCTCCCTACTATTATACCCCCACCCTCCCTGCTATTATACCCCCACACTCCCTGCTATTATACCCCCACACTCCCTGCTATTATACCCCTCTACACCATGCCTTATACCCCCACCCTCCCTGCTATTATACCCCCAAACTTCCTGCTATTATACCCCCACACTCCCTGCTATTATACCCCTCTACACCATGCCTTATACCCCCACCCTCCCTGCTATTATACCCCCAAACTTCCTGCTATTATACCCCCACACTCCCTGCTATTATACCCCCACACTCCCTGCCCTTTACCCCCACACTCCCTGCTATTATACCTCCACACTTCCTGCTATTATACCCCACACTCCCTGCTATTATACCCCCACCCTCCCTGCATTTATACCCCCACACTCCCTGCCCTTAAACCCCACCCTCCCTACTATTTTACCCCCCTACACCATGCCTTATACCCCCACCTTCCCTGCTATTATACCCCCAATCCCCACCCTCCCTGTTATTATACCCCCACACCCCCTGCTATTATACCCCTACCCTCCCTGCTATTATACCCCCAATCCCCAGATTACATATGCAGTCACATTGCACATACATACGCTGTCACAAACACTCATTTTCAAACACGGGACAAGGGCAGATATATAGTGGGAGGCAGTGAGATTAAACATTCTTTATGGACTACATTTGTCCACGCCAGCAGCCGGGATATGACGTTATCCTGGCATCGGCATCACTACTGGGAGCGTGAGTGAGCAGCAACCGCTAGTCCCCAGGGGGAGGATCCACTTCAGCCCTCCCCTGAGCAAGGTAGGGAGGTTGGGTGGACCTCTTACTTACTAAATGTGTGTATATGAATGTGATTTTTGTGTGTATGTCTGTGATTATGTGTGTGGTTAAGCGTGTGTTTGTTGTGATTGTGTGTGTGTCTGTGACTATGTGTCTGTGGTTATGTCGGTGTATGTCTGATTGTGTGTGTGTGTATGTATATACGTCTGTGTGTATATAAATGTGTATGTGTTTAGTAGATAGCTCCCTAATTTGGTGTCCTTAAATATGTCAATCCCACATAAGGATAACGAATAACGAATACAAGTTATCTACTAAACAGCTGAAATTTAAGATGAAGAAAAAGGCTTTTTAAATGTTGATCTTTTAGCTGTTTAGGAGATATTTCCCTAAATTGGTGCCTTATTCCATATTTAAAGATTCCAAATTAGGGTGCTGTTTAGCAGATAGCTCCCTTAAATATGGCAATCCCACATAAGGATAGCAAATAGGGGAGTTATCTGATAAACAAAGAGGTGTCTGCCAGCCCACCACAAGAAATCTGGTTGGCTAATGTGAATTCTGTGCAAATATGTTGTCTGATGCCACGTGCACTGCATGCTGGCATCAGACAGCCAATGGCAGCACATTACCCCATCCCCTAGTGAATATTATAAATGCCTCCGTCTTCCCCCCTAGTTTTGACTGTGATATCTTATGTGCTGGTTGTGCGCTGCAGGGCTTTAACAGAGCGACCGTGATTCGGTAATAATGTAATGGCAACGCACACTCGGTGCTATATACCGAGTGTGTTTTTTACTTTTTAAAGTGGGTGGTGCCAAAAAGAGGATCTGCCCCGGGTGCCAAATGCTCTAGGTACGCCCCTGCCGAGCCTGTCCCCTCTGCAGCTGCATTGCTCGGGTTGGCTGGGCTAAGCCTATCGATGTGACTGAGGAAGTGTTGGATACTTGGAAAAAGACATGTTTTTCCAAAGAACACGATTTGACAAAGAGCCAGGGACTCTCAGCCAGCATCATTACTACATTGAGCTGCAGGGATTATGTACCCTTCTGTGTCCCTTTAAATAACTAAGTAGTTGGAATGTCAAATGTTTTTTCTTAAATTCCACAATTTGGTTTAAAGTGTAATTCACATCAATTTGCTGTTTGGTAAATAGATTCCTATGTGAGGTTTATCCATTAAACTCCGAACTGTAATCATCAAAAAGTACATTGGAAAACGTAAGCGGATATGGCTGGCTGTGAAAGTCGTCCTGCACAAGCTGTGGGTCACTGGGATATTCGGGAGTTAAAATTGCTTTTTAGATTTCAGAATACACAGACATAGCAATATGGCTCCACGACTAGGATGGAACTAGTGGGCAAAGTTTACCTCGGTTAAATAGTTTTATCAAAGCTTTTAAAGTTATTTATTATTTTTGAATAAACTTTTAAAAAGTACACCATACATCATATACATACATAAAAAGGTGGAGCTCAATGCAGCAAGTATTCTGAAAAACAAGATAATGCAGCAAAATAGTGTAACACAGTATATGTAAAATTTGGTTTAAAAATATATAATGGTGTCACTCACAAGCCTGGAGTCATACCGTCATATGACTCCGGTAGTATATGCCTCTGGACCATTCAAGGTTGTCCAAACCCCTTCTGTGTGAGGTGTTTTCCTTTAAAGTGCTGTAGTTCTTCTTTCCAGTGCTTTGGAATAATAGATACACCAGGTCCAGGATAGTGAATCCAATAAAATGCTTTATTTCTTTAAAATCAAAGAGTAAAAATAAATAAACGAATCTGTGCCAGGTGAATACCTGGATAGACTAAGTAGTCCAATATCAAATGTCCAAAACGCGTTTCGCCTTGTTAAAAGGCTTCCTCAGTTGGTTGTTCTGTCTCTTCCTCCCTTCTCCTGTTTTTAAATCGCCCGCTTCAGGTTGTTAATTGTTTGTATTTCCGGTCTCTCATTTCCGGTTTTTCGTTTCGTGGAACGCACGTGCGTTCCACTGTGCGTCCTGCTTCCTGAATCATCATTCTGGTGAAACGCACCTTGTGTTCGGTTTCCGCTTCCGGTTCCGCGGTCAGTGGTCACCATACATCAAACTGTATACCGTACATTAAGCTGTATATTATACATTAAGCTGTATACCGTACATTAAGCTGTATACTGTACATTAAGCTGTATGCCGTACATTAAGCTGTATATTATACATTAAGCTGTATACCGTACATTAAGCTGTATACTGTACATTAAGCTGTATGCCGTACATTAAGCTGTATATTATACATTAAGCTGTATACCGTACATTAAGCTGTATACTGTACATTAAGCTGTATGCCGTACATTAAGCTGTATATTATACATTAAGCTGTATACTGTACATTAAGCTGTATGCTATACATTAAGCTGTATATTATAGATTAAGCTGTATGCTATACATTAAGCTGTATGCTGTACATTAAGCTGTATATTATACATTAAGCTGTATACCGTACATTAAGCTGTATGTCGTACATTTAGCTGTATATTATACATTAAGCTGTATATTAAGCTGTATATTATACATTAAGCTGTATACTGTACATTAAGCTGTATATTATACATTAAGCTGTATGCTGTACATTAAGCTGTATATTGTACATTAAGCTGTATATTATACATTAAGCTGTATACTGTACATTAAGCTGTATACTATACATTAAGCTGTATACCGTACATTAAGCTGTATACTATACATTACGCTGTATACAGTACATTAAGCTGTATACCGTACATTAAGCTGTATACTATACATTAAGCTGTATACAATACATTAAGCTGTATAACGTACATTAAGCTGTATGCTGTACATTAAGCTGTATATTATACATTAAGCTGTATATTGTACATTAAGCTGTATACAGTACATTAAGCTGTATACCGTACATTAAGCTGGATACTATACATTAAGCTGTATATTATACATTAAGCTGTATATCGTACATTAAGCTGTATACTGTACATTAAGCTGTATATTATACATTAAGCTGTATACTATACATTAAGCTGTATATTATACATTAAGCTGTATACTGTACATTAAGCTGTATACTGTACATTAAGCTGTATATTATACATTAAGCTGTATATTGTACATTACGCTGTATATTATACATTAAGCTGTATATTATACATTAAGCTGTATATTGTACATTAAGCTATATACTATACATTAAGCTGTATATTGTACATTAAGCTGTATATTATACATTAAGCTGTATACTGTACATTAAGCTGTATATTGTACATTAAGCTGTATATTATACATTAAGCTGTATACTGTACATTAAGCTGTATATTGTACATTAAGCTGTATATCGTACATTAAGCTGTATATTATACATTAAGCTGTATACCGTACATTAAGCTGTATACCATACATTAAGCTGTATACTGTACATTAAGCTGTATATCGTACATTAAGCTGTATATTATACATTAAGCTATATATTATACATTAAGCTGTATACTGTACATTAAGCTGTATATTATACATTAAGCTGTATACTGTACATTAAGCTGTATATCGTACATTAAGCTATATATTATACATTAAGCTATATATTATACATTAAGCTGTATATTGTACATTAAGCTGTATGCTGTACATTAAGCTGTATATTATACATTAAGCTGTATATTGTACATTAAGCTGTATACCGTACATTAAGCTGTATATCGTACATTAAGCTGTATATCGTACATTAAGCTGTATACTATACATTAAGCTGTATATTGTACATTAAGCTATATACTATACATTAAGCTATATATTATACATTACGCTGTATACTGTACATTAAGCTGTATATCGTACATTAAGCTATATATTATACATTAAGCTGTATATCGTACATTAAGCTGTATATTATACATTAAGCTGTATACCGTACATTAAGCTGTATATTATACATTAAGCTATATATTATACATTAAGCTGTATACCGTACATTAAGCTGTATATTATACATTAAGCTGTATACTGTACATTAAGCTGTATATCGTACATTAAGCTGTATATTATACATTAAGCTATATATTATACATTAAGCTGTATATTGTACATTAAACTGTATGCTGTAAATTAAGCTGTATATTATACATTAAGCTGTATATTGTACATTAAGCTGTATACCGTACATTAAGCTGTATATCGTACATTAAGCTGTATACTATACATTAAGCTGTATATTGTACATTAAGCTATATACTATACATTAAGCTATATATTATACATTACGCTGTATATTGTACATTAAGCTGTATATCGTACATTAAGCTGTATATTATACATTAAGCTGTATACCGTACATTAAGCTGTATATTATACATTAAGCTATATATTATACATTAAGCTGTATACCGTACATTAAGCTGTATATTATACATTAAGCTGTATACTGTACATTAAGCTGTATATCGTACATTAAGCTGTATATTATACATTAAGCTATATATTATACATTAAGCTGTATATTGTACATTAAGCTGTATGCTGTACATTAAGCTGTATATTATACATTAAGCTGTATATTGTACATTAAGCTGTATACCGTACATTAAGCTGTATATCGTACATTAAGCTGTATACTATACATTAAGCTGTATATTGTACATTAAGCTATATACTATACATTAAGCTATATATTATACATTACGCTGTATACTGTACATTAAGCTGTATATTATACATTAAGCTGTATACTGTACATTAAGCTGTATGTTATACATTAAGCTGTATATTATACATTAAGCTGTATATTGTACATTAAGCTGTATACCGCACATTAAGCTGTATATTATACATTAAGCTATATACTATACATTAAGCTGTATACCGCACATTAAGCTGTATATTATACATTAAGCTGTATATCGTACATTAAGCTGTATATTATACATTAAGCTGTATATCGTACATTAAGCTGTATATTATACATTAAGCTATATACTATACATTAAGCTGTATACCGCACATTAAGCTGTATATTATACACTAAGCTGTAGTTGTTCTGGTGACTATAGTGTCCCTTTAAGGGTAATCACCACCAATCTAATTCAGCAGCTTTTTGAGTGTAATAACTCTAAGTCTGGACATGAGCATTGTCTCTCTTCGTGTCTCATGACAATACATTTTTAGCAGATGTTTCTACCAGCTGAGTGCGGGCGGTCATTACTATATACTTTGATCAGTTCATCTTTTTGGCCTTTGTCACATCCCAAATTGAAACGGAAACATTACGTGTTGCGTCACAGAATAGTTGTTAGATGCGATAGAAGGCTTTGAAATGCAAAATACATTGGCCTCGTTACAGGGAAAATATACTATATAATTATTTAATTGATAGTCTTCGTGGACTATTGCTTTTAAAGCAGACAGCATGATGCAGTCACCCAGCACATATCCATATTTTACACTTACACAACGTGTGTGCAGGGTACTGAGAGAGTCCCGTGGTCCAACCCCGTTTCATCCTTATGGGCAGACCATCCTGCCAACATGCCTGGAACGTACGAGCCAACATTCGTTAGAGAATAGAAAATGCAAAGAGCATCATTTTTGAATAGCTTTTTTTTTTATGTAATACGATCACTGTTTCAATCGTGAACTTTTAGAGTGTACTGTTATCATCCACAAAGAGCCAGCGCTCTGTGATGTCAATCGAACCTTACTCATTAAAACCAGGATCTTACCAATGAAATACGTCTGCAAATAGTTCGGAATTAGAGCCCCAAATGTCTTCTGCGTCCTCACATCTTGACAACTATGATGGGATTAAAGGATGAAAAAAAAATACAAAGCAAATCGCATCTTTATCAGACTTAAGTCCGTTGAATGTCAAATTCTGAGCAGCATTACTCTGTGTCTCTATTTAACATTAAAGCTGATGGCTTTCTGACAGGTTTATAGTTGACATGTTCCACAGTCAGTCATGCAGCACAATTATGTTTCAGTTAATTTGATGAATCAACTTGATGTTCTTTAGTCCCAGTTGGCTTTCAGAACGTATGTGCTCAATTTTCTGCTGGAGGTCAAAAATAAGCTTTAAAATTTGGCTAATCGTATTACATCCTCATAACACGCCTGGCGCAATAGTCTTTGGACTTCCATCATGGGATGACGCCAGGCAGAGAGGAGACAGAAATTCGAGGTGATGGTATAATAAAGCCTGATAATATTATATATAAATAAGACATGCAGGCGGTAATTATAATTTTAATGGATTCTTATATACGCCTTTGTATTACATGGAATGTTCTCTCAAGGTCAAGCTGGATTACGGGCTTTCGGAGCTAAAGGTTGACTTGGTTTGAGTACCTTCACGGATTAGTAAATAGTGATGGGGCTGCAATGTATCCCATAGGTAACTTTTCTTGGGTAACATCCCGGGAATGATAAACTTTGCATTTGCTAATTTGATTGTCTATAATCGCAATATTTCACCCTTTAGTGAACCCACCATTGACTTACGCTACACTCACACCGTTTCAGTGATACGGGTAGGGTACCAGGGGGCCATGTTGTTTATGAGTTTAAATGACCAATTACTGGTAAAACGCACGTTCAGTGTGATCGAAACGTTGTCTTTAGTTTGCGATTTGTTGTTCTGTGACGAACAGCCAACTCACAGAATGTATATAATATATATCAATAAAACGATCTGCTCACAGGCCTCACACGCAGGATGTCATGAATGTTGACATGTTTCTTAATCTTGTTTGTATTTAAAGTGCTGTATGTCCTAAACGCTATGCGCTTGCTCACCGTGAGTGGAGAAAAAACTAAAGAATAAAAAAATAAATGGTTTAATACTTAATGAAATGTCACTATAACCACTTGAACTAAATAAAGCAGTTGCAGTGCCTTCGTGTCCTTATAACCACTGATTTCCGCTCTCTAGTTTCAAGCGTTGCCCTTGTTTCACTTTTATATGATTTGCAATAAAGGTTTTTTCATGGTTCTCGAAGACACATCTAGAGCTTAATTACAGACAGTGGTATTTGTTATCAATCAATAGACTTCCAGAAATTGGTACATCACAGAGCTCCACTGCAATGAAACTCATAGAAATGAGTATCACAGAGCTCCACTTCAATAAAACTCATAGAAATTAGTATATCACAGAGCTCCACTGCAATAAAACTTATAGAAATGAGTATATCTCAGAGCTCCACTGCAATGAAACTCATAGAAATGAGTATATCACAGAGCTGCACTGCAATGAAACTCATAGAAATGAGTATCACAGAGCTCCACTGCAATGAAACTTATATAAATGAGTATATCTCAGAGCTCCACTGCAATGAAACTCAGATAAATTAGTATATCACAGAGCTCCACTGCACTAACACTCATAGAAATTAGTATATCACAGAGCTGCAATAACACTCATAGAAATGAGTATATCACAGAGCTCCACTGCAATAAAACTCATAAAAATTTGTATATCAAAGAGCTCCACTGCAATAAAACTCATAGAAATGTACAGTCACAATAATGTGCAGTGTGTATGAGTGAATCCCAGAGCTCCACTGCAATAAAACTCTGCAATATGTGAGTTTATTGCCAAGCTTCAACGCAAATACAATGATGTGCAGCGTTTATGAATGTTTCCCAGAGCTCCACTGCAGTAAAACATGTAGACATAGGCGTGCGCACGGGGTGTGCCGGGTGTGCCTGGGCACACCCTAATCCCCGCGGCACGCCTATGTATTGAGTCCTGCAGGAACAGCGTTCCTGCACTTTTATTTGAGCAGGAACGCTGTTCCTGCGGGCACTCAGTGCCCCCAAATGCCCCCTTCAAGCCCCCCCCAGTCGGATGCCTGTGTCCATCTCAGACGCGGCGAGGGAGCTGTGTGCTCTCTGCTCCCTCTCGCCGCGCGGGCTGTCTACAGTAGCTGGGAGCCGGAATATGACGTCATATTCCGGCTCCCAGCTACAGCAGACAGCCCGCGCGGCGAGAGGGAGCAGAGAGCACACAGCTCCCTCGCCGCGTCTGAGATGGACACAGGCACCTGACCCACTGGACCCCAGGGACAAGTCCACGCCAGCACTCCAGGTAGGGAGGCTGGGTGGACATTTGTTTTAATAAAAAAAAATAAAAAATTTGTATGTGTCTGTGAATGTATGTTTGTGTGTCTGTAAGTGTGTCTGTGAATGTATGTGAGTGTCTGTGAATGTATGTTTGTGTGTCTGTAAGTGTGTCTGTGAATGTATGTGTGTGTCTGTGAATGTATGTGTGTGTGTCTGTAAGTGTGTGTCTGTGAATGTGTGTGTGTTTGTGTGTCTGTGAGTGTATGTGTGTCTGTAAGTGTGTGTCTGTGAGTATGTGTGTGTCTGAGTGTATGGGTGTGTGTCTGTGAGTTTGTGTGTGTGTGTGTGTGAGTGTATGTGTGTCTGTAAGTGTGTGTCTGTGAGTATGTGTGTGTCTGAGTGTATGGGTATGTGAGTGTGTGTGTGTCTGTGTGTGTCTGTAATTGTGTGTGTGTCTGTGAATGTATGTGTGTGTCTGAGTATGTGTGTGCACGCGTATATATATCTGTGTGTCAGTATATATATACACACACACACGTGTATATTTTTTTTTGGGGGGGGGGGAAAGAGTTCCCACACTTTATTCCCCAGGACTTCTCTGGAGATGTCCGGATCTCCCTTGACGGCTCACGCAGAGTCGGCGCTATCTGAGTGCCGGCTCTGCTCTTAGCCTCCATGGGCTGGCGGGGAGATCAAAGATCAAACCCACAGCAACACGGAGGGAGGCAGGAGAGGACCCGGGGAGATCTAGACAGCAGCTCTGCCAGGTTCCTCTCACGAGATCTGAGCATTGCCACGGCAACACTCAGATCTCGCGAGAGTTAACTCTAGCTCCGCAGGCTAGAGTTCACTCTCCACTGGACCACCAGGGATGGTACATGGCAGCAAGGATCCCCCCTCCCTACATAAGGTAGGGAGGGGGGATATTTACTAATCTGCCCCCACCTCCACAACCCCTCCCAACATACAGCCCACACACACACACAGCACATAGACACATACAGCACGCTCACACACACAGTACACTAACCGCACCCTCACAAACACACACAGCACCTTTACAAACACACAACACCCTCACACACAGCACACTAACAGCACCCTCACAAACACACACACACACAAACAGCACCCTCACAAATACACGACACCCACACACATCACACAAACGGCACCATCACACAAACGCACACATCACACAAACAGCACCCTCACACACAGCACCCTCACACAGCACAGTAACAGGACCCTAACAAAACACACAAACACCCTCACACAGCACACTACCAGCACCCTCACACACAAACAGCACCCACACAAACACCCTCACCCACATAGCACACTACCAGCACCCTCACCCACACATCCCACTAACACCACCCTCACACCACCCTCACACAGCACACTAGCAGCACACACACAGCAGTGTATGTGTATATATATATATATATATATATATATATATAGTAAAAATAGAAAAATAAAAATAGAATAAATATATACACATGCGGCGTGTTTGTGCTTTAGGGTGCACACCCTAATGCAATAGGCTGTGCACGCCTATGCATGTAGAACTGTGCAGTGTGTATGAGTATCACAGAGCTCCACATCTTTAAAACTCACCAATAGCTTAGATATTTGTTCCTGTGCTAAATGAATTACTGCATAATATTGATAATTAACAGGGGAAGAAGTTTGGAACAGGTCCTATCGCTGGCCTTAAAGTGAAGTAGGTGTTACGAGGAGCCTCGATTTAAGCTCACGGCTGGTTCGCCATGTCAAGCCATTCGGCTTTGGCCTGGAGCTTGTACTTACACGTACGCACACATAGACACGACAAGCAAGCGTATAATACCAGCTGGAACAGAAATAGCTGCTGGTGGGGTTTGTGCTGTATGGAAATATTCCGAATTTATAGATCTGCCTCAGATCTGGACTTTGTATCTGTCAGACAAGAGAGAGAGAGAGAGGGGCCAGTGTGTTCAGCAGGCATGGGAATCTCAGGCTCATTGGAACCTAGGCTTGAACTCCTCAAAGCGCCTGACGTGCCTCCATTGTAACAGTTCCATGGATAAGTAGCTCTCAGTAATCATGTAGTCTTTGCCCCAGACAATGTAATGCTATCAGTATGTCAACTGTCAGCTGCCTCTCTGTTACTGAGAATTCTGCAGGGTTTAACCCTTGTGTTTCCATGCCGAGCTAAAGATCTCGTAAGGAAACGTGGAGCGATTATTGGGAATTCCTATTTTTAATTCAGTCCCCTGTGGGCGATTCTGGAGAATAGTTAACTCTGTGTGTGCCAGGTGTCTGCAGAATGGGCAGCGTAGCTCAGTATTTGTGGAACTCACCATTTACAAACATTTTGCATTGTTTAAGTTTCAAATCCTAAAGTTAAAAAGAAAGTTTAAAAATGTACCCCAATAAAAAGTACCCGCATTGGAAATAATCCAGAAGCCAGCGGTAGTGTGAGAAGTAGGAATTTCAGTTCACGGCAATTCACTAGTAAGTGGATAAACTGCCGAGTGCACATATTGCAAACTCAATGATCAGAAAAAACCATCAGACTTGTCCCTAAAGTGTGGCTGCAGCGTGCATGTTGCTTCCACTGTAGTCTTTAAAAAATAAAAGCCTCAGATTTGTGCTATTTTCAAACAATTAAGTACGGTTGTGAAAAACATTTTGGTTTTCAAGATACAAATAACATTTAGAGCATTTTTTTTACCCGTATGCAACTGAATGTGATACAATGTTGCTTTACACAAGACACATTGCTTTGATTTTCTATTGCCTACATTCTATCATTGTGGTGTTACTGTGGCCTTACATACCGTGGCCTTACCTACCGTGGCATTACCTACCGTGGTGTTACCTACCGTGGCCTTACCTACCGTGACGTTACCTACCGTGGCCTTACCTACCGTGGCATTACCTACCGTGGCGTTACCTACCGTGGCCTTACCTACCGTGGTGTTACCTACCGTGGCCTTACCTACCGAGGTGTTTCTTACTGAGGTGTTACTTACCGTGGCATTACCTACCGTGGTGTTACCTACCGTGGCCTTACCTACCGTGGCGTTACCTACCGTGGCCTTACCTACCGTGGCCTTACCTACCGTGGCATTACCTACCGTGGCGTTACCTACCGTGGCCTTACCTACCGTGGTGTTACCTACCGTGGCCTTACCTACCGTGGCCTTACCTACCGTGGCATTACCTACCGTGGTGTTACCTACCGTGGCCTTACCTACCATGGCGTTACCTACCGTGGCGTTACCTACCGTGGCATTACCTACCGTGGCATTACCTACCGTGGTGTTACCTACCGTGGTGTTACCTACCATGGCATTACCTACCGTGGCATTACCTACCGTGGCGTTACCTACCGTGGCATTACCTACCGTGGCGTTACCTACCGTGGCATTACCTACCGTGGTGTTACCTACCGTGGTGTTACCTACCGTGGCCTTACCTACCGTGGCCTTACCTACCGTGGCATTACCTACCGTGGCGTTACCTACCGTGGCGTTACCTACCGTGGCATTACCTACCGTGGTGTTACTTAGCATTGTGTTACTTAGCGTTGTTTACATTCATAAAACAATGCTTAAACTCATAAAGTAACATTATAAACAGCATTATATAACTTTTTACATTTTATTTGCACATTTTATTACTTTTTCTATATCTATAATAGGAGTTATTATGTGTCTGAAGTGTCCCTTCAAGCAGCTGGTTTTTATTTATGTATTTATTAAAAAATATATATTTTCATTAAAAATATTAACTCATCAATCTGAAAATGTAGGAAAACTGACAGTGAAAGGAAGGTTTTAAGCTAAGATATCTGAAACTCTGTGATAAGGGTCACTGTAAATACCATAACCACATCATCTTAATGAAGTGATTATGGTATGACGATTTAACATTTTCACTGTAACTCCTATCACGCTCAGTGGAGAGGGCATTAATAGGCAACCACTCGCTAAGTTTGTGCTGGGCAAATAATGAAAGGTTTAGAACGTAATCAATATTTGTGCAAATCTTGCAAAGTGTACATTTTTGGACGTAACGTTGTCAGAGAACAGACCTCGGATCGCCCTTTACTGTAGAAACAGATGTCAAAGCTCAATGAAGTAATGGATACCTCCAGTCAGCATCTCAGAGCATTGCTTGTATAGGGAGAAGGCAGATGGCTCGCCGTTATAGACATCAAATACTTTCATCCAATACTTTCAAGATCTGAAAAAAACCTAGAAATAATCACAGCACTTACATTTTCCACAACCCTGAACTGGATGACTCTACAATACATTAAACAGCATCGAACACAAAGCTATTCTTATGATAGATTCTCCTGTGTAAGAATGGTTCTGGCTGTTTATCTCCCAACATCTCACAGAATATAAAACCTCTCGTTATCGGGGTTATGCCTGAAAGTACATTACTGCGAATCGTGTGAACGTACATCGCAGTTATTGCAACCTTTCTAAGTTCACATTGTGCCCAACACCATGCTTCTTAACCCCTTAAGGACCAAACTTCTGGAATAAAAGGGAATCATGACATGTCACACGTGTCACGTGTCCTTAAGGGGTTAAAGTGCGTATTTTATGTTTGTGTTTATAATAAATAAATAAGATCATTTTCTGTAAGTTGTTTGTTAGAGCCATAGTAAATCTCTGTTGCTAAAGTGCTTTTTCAAGGGCCGTCGGAGTGACTGTTTAATAGCTGTGTCCATGGGTGATTGGAGAAGATGGTACAAGGGTGACATTTATACAATCTTCTTAATTCTTGCAATCACCATGGAAACCAGGGGCAAACCAAACCATGGAAACAGGGGTAACGCTGATTGGCTGAGAGCATTGGCTGACACTCTAAGCCAACCAGTAGCTTCCTATTCACAAAACGGCTTTAGAAAACGTACACGGTATCATAGGTATCTCTTCTCATGTCAATGGATCAGCACTTCCACTGTGTGCTGGCTGTGAGTGGCAGGAATATTAGGCCAGGTGTCTTCTAAGGGCCGGTGTAGGTAGATAAGTCCTTGATAAGGCTCTAAGTTTTCTTATGAATCAAGAAACAGATTTAATCGTCATCGTCGTACTGGTTGAGAAGAATTAGATAGCGGACACCGTGTTTAGTAAAGGTACATCCCTCAATTACAACAATTTAGATATCAGGCCCTGAGAGCTGGGCCAACCATTTTACTACAGTAGGGTTAGGCCCCTGAGATGTTGTGGATTATATGATGCTATCTCCTGACACTTTATCAGCATTATGGCTGTGAGAGTATTATGGGATATGTAGTCCACATCATCCAAGTTTGAGCAGCTTTGCTGTATACCTGTCTACCTAAGAGGAAGATTCTCTCTCTGAGCGTTGTTCCCAGAATACTAGGGGTAGCTTTATATAACTCGGGCCTTAACGGGACGCCACGCGTATTAGATGCATCTGGCGGTCAGGTTATAGTGAGCTGCACTGAGTTATTCATCTGTTTTTCTTTTTAAATAATAATGGTTGATTTGTCATCGCTAATCCGTCCTTTCTGCCCTTCCTTCCCAACTTTCACAGAGTTAATCACTAACGTGAGAAATCGCAGGGATTCAAAGTGAACTTTAAATTGAATTAGCCGACTTTGTCCAATTCTCCAGCTTTAATGAATAACTGTTAATGTTTCCTTATTTTACTCCGTAACGTGTTTACGCAGACAGTCCTTTAATGCCACACTTTAAACAAATCGGGATGAAAATGATGTATTTACATTGTGAAAGCGTTCCAGCGCACAGACGGGCAGAACGGGTTAAGCACGCCAAGAAGTGAAAGATCAATTCCGGGTGAGGAATTTTTGGATGGTGTCCAGTGTGTGCGCAGCATGTTTAGACTTCCTAAGGTGCCACTTTATAGCGTGCTCTGGCAGACTCGGCCTGTCTCCGCTTTTATTACAGTTATGGAGACAAGGAACTCATCACGAGATATCCCACTTCTGGCAAAAATCCTACAGAAACACAACCAAAAAACACACTGCCTAAATATTCCTGTCCGCAGCCTTTTCTTTGTTCGCTCAGATGACGCGGCTTTGTAATCTGCTGCTAATATTGTTTGTTTGTTAGGAAAATGTACGATTATCTCGGGCGGAGAAAATAGAACTGCCGTCGGCTGCCTTTGTAGTATAAATTGGGTTAATTTGATATTGCTTCCAGCAACGCAGTTTGCGTTTTTTTTCCTGGATTTAGGGACGATTAATTATTCCGTATTTGTTTAACCTCTTGTTCTCCGGTGATTGCAAGATTAAAACTCCCATCACTCAGAACATACAAATGATTATTAACTAAAACAACAATTGTGGAGAATTGGTAAAGTGAGTGAAACTTTGAAGCCAAAACAGCAAATTCAAAACCCCAAAAATGATCCTATTGAGCTGTTATTTCAGTTTAGGCTAATTTGGTGTAAAATTCTAACCTCACTATTGCGATATTTCATTACTGCTGGTTTAATGCATAACCCCAGTAGGTTTAGTTCCTAAAAGCTGCATCGTGGACGTGGTGGGAATGCAACTGATTTGGGTAACGATCCTTGCTAATTTTAGCCTACATTTTGGAAATTAAATTTTTCAATTCGCCGTCTAATAAGTGAATCCATCAGCGATGAATTCTGGGTATTTGCATGAAAGTCGACGCACAGTGTGTCACCTTATTACCATTGTCCTTAAAATAAATCCCTGAAGCATATGGGCATCGTGTTTTTAAAGCCTTAAAGAGTCATAGGGGAGCGCAAGGACCTGAAGTCTTTTTCATAAACAGCTAGTTTGTACTGTGGGGACTCATCAGCGTGATGCTGGTGTCTGACTGCTGTTTTTCAAATATTCCTGCTTTGGTTCAAGGTACAGAAGTCATTTTTCAGGTCCTGCAAATTTGCTACTTTAGTGGAGAGACCCCAGCGAGTCCCGTAATATAGTATCCTTTAAATTGACACAAGTTTCTTCTAAACAAATACCATTTCTGATCACCGTATCGCATGGAACATCCAATGTGGGGAATAAGCAAATCATTTATCACAGGTTAATGTAGACAACGGCTTGGAAAAACAAATCATATACCGTTCTTAGCAGTTGGCAACCAGATTACTATATCTTACATTTTGGTATTTATTCACCAAATAATAGTGATACGACAACATGGTTTCAGAAGCTAGTTTATAATAGCTGAGCTGGATTCAATTCAATTCAGATATTTCAACCTCAATTTTTCACTGTTTAGTAAATAGCATACCAATATTTAGAGGGAATATCTGTCTAAAGCCAGGCATTAACCAGGGGCCTGGCCATACTGAGAAACATTATGGCCAGATTATCCCAATTCTACAATTTAGGCTCCAGGATCATCCGTTACTAACCAATGGAATCTTCTACGTTTGGCGGAGAATCACGGGGGGGAGGTCAGTTATTATTATTATTATTATTATTATTATTATTATTATTGCCATTGATATAGCGCCCACAGATTCTGTAGCGCTTTACAATATTATGAGAGGGGATTTAACTATAAATAGGACAATTACAAATAAACTTACAGGAACAATAGGTTGAAGAGGACCCTGCTCGATCGAGCTTACATTCTATAGGAATCGAGCTTACATTCTATAGGAATCGAGCTTACATGCTATAGGAGGTGGGTTGTAAAACACATTAGGACGGGAATTTGCAATCAAATAAGGTGGGCTGCCCTTTATATAGAGAGCAAGAGACAGGTATGTGAGGTAAGGGTTAGTCTTGGAGGCCATAATCTTTCCTAAAGAGATGGGTTTTAAGGCACTTCTTAAAAGATGCAAGACTAGGGGAGAGTCTGATGGCGGTAGGCAGGCTATTCCATAGGAAGGGAGCCGCCCGCGAGAAGTCCTGCAAGCGCGAGTTGGCCGTACGAGTGCGGACAACGGACAGGAGGTGGTCACGGGCAGAGCGGAGAGACCGAGAAGGGACATACCTATGGATCTGTGAGGAGATATAAGAGGGGCTACAGTTGTTCAGTGCTTTATAGGTGTGAGTTAGTACCTTGAATTGACTCCTATAGCATACAGGAAGCCAATGTAAGGACTGGCAGAGGGGTGAGGTGTGAGAGAAACGTTCAGTTCAGCCATCACTGTTCTCCAGCAATCAGTGATAAAATGCTGTTTTAATTAACTCCGTCCGGCAGGATGAGAAGACAAAATCAATATTAATTATACACTGTAAAGCACAATACTAGCTGAAACGAGGTGTTTGCTTCAAAGGATACGATTGTAACATATTGTTTGTTGTGTAGCTTTAAATCATTCCACAGAGTAATTTACATTTTTTTAGTATTTTTTTATTACAATTTTCATTTTAAATATATATATAATACATGCTTTAAGGTCCATCAATCTGAAGCCGTGGAACCCAACAACTAAAGTCCATTGTAGAATAATAGATTTTTGGATTGTGAAATGCAAGGGTTACTTAGTCCTGGGAGTCTGTTTCCTGCACCTAGAACCCAAAGCAGTTTGATTCGGATGACGGTTAGTTTGATGTCAGTAATGCAATCCAACTGCAAACCATCAATACGGCACAGCAGATATTAATTGGTTTTGTATGCAGATCTTGTGTGCCACGAAGGAGATGCTGTGTAAGGGCGTTTATATCAAACACTGTGATATTTTATGCAGTTACCAAGCTATTGGTGACAAAGAAATTAACTAGGTCAAGATTTCACCTCAGCCGTCTGCTAATGTGTTCTAAAGTTAATGAGATCTTCAGTGATAACAGCATTTACAATAGCAGAAGGTTGCTAGGGAGAGGATACAGGCTCATTAGAGACTGCTTGTAACAGTTTCTGAAGTCGAATTTTAGCTCGCCGTGAATTCATTCAGCTAGCTTCCAAAAAGATATCTTGAACCAGCCTACAGTAGGCCCCCAATATCTGATAGACCCCAAGCCCCCCAGCCAATGCCTGACACCGCGGATAGCAATGAGCACTAAATCTATGATAGAAAGTTGCAGGAAATTGATATCTATGAGTTTTTTTTCTACAGAATATCCACTGCTTGCTCACAAAGGATTTACAGTGATTTAGAAAATGTTGCCGGAATTTTGAGCCATGTGGTGACATTGCAATATCTCTGCACGAGATTTCATCAAAAAGGCGCAAAATTGAAATTCTGAATGTTTAACTTTTAACAGAAACAGCAGATACAGCGTTTTACTCTGTATTAATAGATAACTTCCACAATGGCCTTAAGCTATTAGTGCTGCCTGGAGTACGCTCACACGGCAAACAAAACAAGATATTTTAGCAAATATAACCCGAATGAAACTAATGATTCTGAAAAATTCTCTAACTTAGTAGTCACAGTTTTGCAATTCGGATTTAATTTGCTTAAATCCCAAATTAAGTAAATAGCTCGGATACAGAATTAGAGCTGCTTAAAAACAGCTCTCTGAGAATGAAAACGAGGATTTAGTCGCATAATGGCCATAACTTGTCCGGCCTGCTGCCGCCTCATAAACAATCCCAGCTGACTTTGTGCAAAATTGCTGTGTTGCCATGGCAATATGAACCTTTATATAGCAAGACTGTATCAACTTCAGCTGCCTGTTAGTAAATTGGAGACTCCTAAAGAAAGCAACCTGGGTTAGATGGTTCTGCGAGTCGCTGAGAGAGTACGGGATGTTGACTGAGCGCTCACACCCAAGATCCACCTGAATGAGAAGAGACGAGGAGGTTTTTGGACTCTCTTGGCTGTATAGATTATTAACCATTAGGAATGTTAAGGGCAGACGGGGTCAAGCTGATGTCAAACTGTAGCTATGTGGACATTATACATATCACGTTATGTTATTTTATGTCACAGCTAGGTTTTATTAGACAGATTTATTGGCTAACAGTCTCTAATTGCCATATTGGGTTCTTCTCAGACTTACATAGCTTGAATTTCATGCTGTGTACCTTGAAATGGAACCTTAAAGTGGAAACATCATTTCTCAATGCTTTAAATATTACATTTGTGTTTCCTTATACAGAAAGTCCTCATTTTGCGACCCACCTGCTTTACGAAGGCTCGCACTTACGACTAGCTCTCCCGCGGGGTGGTAAGTGCGAGCCGTCGTGGGAATTAGAGGGATACCCTGCTCTGCTGCATTCTTCTATGTTCCCCGAACATAGACGAATGCAACAGAGCAGGGAATCCCTCTAATCTACATTCGGGGAAATTTCCCAAGCATAGATTAGAGGGATTCCCTGGTCTTGTGCGTTCATCTATGTTCGGGGAAATGTCCCTGAACACAGACATGCGACCCAGAGCAGGGAATCTGTTAAATCTATGTTTGGAGAAATTTCCCCGAACATAGATTAGAGGAATTTCCTGCTCTGTTGCGTTCGTCTATGTTCGGGGAATTTCCATTGAAGAACGCAACAGAGCAGGGAATCCCTTAACTCCTCACTTATCGACCAATTCGTTCTATGACCAGGTTGTAGGAACGAAACCTGGTCGATAAGTGAGGAGTGTCTGTAGTTGACAAATATGTATCTGTTAGATGTAATAAAAAAAAAAATTAATCTGACAATTCTCACCTCTTTATCTGCACCCGGGCACCTCCATCTTCGCTCCCTGTCTGTCACCTGGCTGTAACCACAAAGAGAGGGATGTTCTATTCACCTCCTTGTTTGCAATGTTAGCCCTAGCTGTGTGTTGTTTAAACTGGATTGTGTTTAAAAGGAAACAGAATATTATATAAAACATTAAACATACATTTTAGGTGATTTTTTGTGATTTATTAGTTGGTGTGACAGATCCCCTTATTATAATGTAAGTCCATGTTTGCGGATTCTGAAATGTCCTGTATGTAAATATTTCAATCCGCAATGTATTCATTACGCAGATTATTTTTAGATCCGCAGCAACAAGATGTTTCATTCAATAAAATATCTTTCCTTCTAACAAGGTTTGTCTTGAATATAGTACATACCAAGTAAATGCACCCCTCTGGAAGAGTGAGCCCAAATATAGAAAGATTTCCTGCCTATCGAGTAATTAACTATAAATAAATTTCCACTTCATTTGGTGAAGTCAACTCAATTTCACCCAAAGGGAGTTACCACTTGAGACGTCAGGTGATTCAAAAAACAAGTCAATATTCCAGGGACTAAAAGTTGAGATTCATCCAAAGAGGAGTTTTCCTACTAAACTTGCTTTAGGAAATACTCCAATGAAAATAGGATGTCTAGTTATCAATACCTACTCTTTATCAAACAAATTACATTAAAACAGTATGGGAATAAGAGTGAGACAAAATGGTGGGTGCTTAATGACATGCTCACTCTGAGGCTTTTTGCGGACTTTCCCCTGTTGTCCCCAGAAGCCATACTCAAGAAATGAATCTGACGATGAGGGGTCTTAAATCAGGACCGTCCCAATGGATGTTGAATAGTTTCCATGGCAACTGAACCACATCTAGAACCTTGACGTAGAGCTGGGATTTAACAGAAGTCTTCTGTGCACTGAGTGGGTCCCATGGTTTGAGGGCTGTGACCTTCAAGCCTAAATTAGATGTGGTCAAATGGTACAACCACCAACTACAAGTCCCACGGTGCTTTGCATGTTTGAGGGTGTTTAAATCTCTGGACAGCCCTGGCTTATACCATTGAAATTGATGATAAAATTCCTGTGATTTTGATAGGAACTCAGTCATTCTTCATTAGAAGCAAACTACCACGGTACTTCTAATGCGACTACATTCTGAACCTTGTCAGGAATGTATTGCTTCGTGGTGGTCTCGGAAGACTGGGTGGGCAGGCAGCCGACATTTTTTTTCTTTTTATTCATTCATATATGCAGACTCTTCCCGTATGCTTCTTGGCAAATGTTTCTTCCTAAAATCTAAACTGATGAACAAACAAGTAGCTTCCTCTTCAAATATTCATCATCTTCTAAAATAACACATTTCACACAGACAGCAGCTTGTTAACCCTTCCTAACACACAGTGTATTGATAAACCTAACTGCGAGCTACGTTCAATCCGATTACTTATCACAGTTTGACTTTTGGACCGAATTGTGCCCATCTGGACACCGACCATGATTCCCTGTCTGCAGCTTCCAGAGCATTGTGGGAGTTGTGATCACATCGCGGCAGCCGGCTGAAACGTGGGGAGACATTTTGATTTCCAGTGACAAGTTGACCGCAATGTATGATGGGATATCCGTGTTTAATCAGTGTTCACGTACAGGGACATGCCAACCTGCAATAAATGGAGATCATTTCTGGACTGGAGTCTGTAATAAATATCTGTAAACATTTCACATGGATAAAGAGGGCCACTTTAATTCCAGGGGTGTGAGTGGGAGTGGGACCAGGAGTGGGGCTGTTCTAAGTATTGCTGTGGAGCTCTGTTATAACACATTACTGGGAGTATTATTACTGTGGGGCTCTGTTATAACACATTACTGGGAGTATTATTACTGTGGGGCTCTGTTATACACTCAGACACACTACTGGGAGTATTATTGCTGTGGAGCTCTGTTATACACTCAGACACCTTACTGGGAGTATTATTGCTGTGGAGCTCTGTTATACACTCAGACACATTACTGGGAGTATTATTGCTGTGGGGCTCTGTTATACATTCAGGCACATTACTGGGAGTATTATTGCTGTGGGGCTCTGTTATAACACATTACTGGGAGTATTATTACTGTGGGGCTCTGTTATAACACATTACTGGGAGTATTATTACTGTGGGGCTCTGTTATACACTCAGACACATTACTGGGAGTATTATTACTGTGGAGCTCTGTTATACACCCAGACACATTACTGGGAGTATTATTGCTGTGGAGCTCTGTTATACACTCAGACACATTACTGGGAGTATTATTGCTGTGGAGCTCTGTTATACACTCAGACACATTACTGGGAGTATTATTGCTGTGGAGATCTGTGATACACTCAGACACATTACTGGGAGTATTATTGCTGTGGGGCTCTGTTATACACTCAGGCACATTACTGGGAGTATTATTGCTGTGGAGCCTTGTTATACACTCAGACACATTACTGGGAGTATTATTGCTGTGGGGCTCTGTTATACACTCAGACACATTACTGGGAGTATTATTACTGTGGAGCTCTGTTATACACCCAGACACATTACTGGGAGTATTATTGCTGTGGAGCTCTGTTATACACTCAGACACATTACTGGGAGTATTATTGCTGTGGAGCTCTGTTATACACTCAGACACATTACTGGGAGTATTATTGCTGTGGAGCTCCGTTATACACTCAGACACATTACTGGGAGTATTATTACTGTGGGGCTCCGTTATGCACTCATACACATTACTGGGAGTATTATTGCTGTGGAGCTCCGTTATACACTCAGACACATTACTGGGAGTATTATTGCTGTGGGGCTCTGTTATACACTCAGACACATTACTGGGAGTATTATTACTGTGGGGCTCCGTTATGCACTCATACACATTACTGGGAGTATTATTGCTGTGGAGCTCCGTTATACACTCAGACACATTACTGGGAGTATTATTGCTGTGGAGCTCTGTTATACACTCAGACACATTACTGGGAGTATTATTGCTGTGGAGCTCTGTTATACACTCAGACACATTACTGGGAGTATTATCGCTGTGGAGCTCTGTTATACACCCAGACACATTACTGGGAGTATTATTGCTGTGGAGCTCTGTTATACACTCAGACACATTACTGGGAGTATTATTGCTGTGGAGCTTTGTTATACACTCAGACACATTACTGGGAGTATTATTACTGTGGAACTCTGTTATACACTCAGACACATTACTGGGAGTATTATTGCTGTGGAGCTCTGTTATACACTCAGACACAATACTGGGAGTGTTATTGCTGTGGAGCTCTGTTACACTCAGACACATTACTGGGAGTATTATTGCTGTGGAGCTCTGTTATACACTCAGACACATTACTGGGAGTATTATTGCTGTGGAGCTCTGTTACACTCAGACACATTACTGGGAGTATTATTGCTGTGGAGCTCTGTTATACACTCAGACACATTACTGGGAGTATTATTGCTGTGGAGCTCTGTTATGCACTCAGACACATTACTGGGAGTATTATTGCTGTGGGGCTCTGTTATACACTCAGACACATTACTGGGAGCATTATTGCTGTGGAGCTCTGTTATGCACTCAGACACATTACTGGGAGTATTATTGCTGTGGGGCTCTGTTATACACTCAGACACATTACTGGGAGCATTATTGCTGTGGAGCTCTGTTATATACCCAGGCACACCAACAACACGGAGCTCCTATAAAAGTGGGACAGAGAGATTTGGGCATAAAATAGAGACTGTCCCTCCTACATAGGGACACTTTGGAGGTATAGTAATGTCATAACAGGACCACAGTAATTCCGAGCTTGCAGTGTAAGTAAGGCTCCCAATAGCCCCCAAAGTTTCAAATCGTCAAAGAGCGATACATTCAATATAAGGGGTCGTCGGGTTTAACTGTGATAGGGGTATGACCTAAATATTACCATTTTTGTAACAGAATGTGTTTAATATAAAACAAGTTGGAGCAATCTTATTAAAACAGACCAATCTCTTAACTAGTACAGCGCTACGGAATTTGCTGGCGCTATATAAATAATAGTAATAATAATTAAAGGAGCACTATAGTGCCAGGAAAACTAACTCGTTTTCCTGGCACTATAGGGTCTTTAGGTCTACCCCACCCTCAGGGTCCCGCTGGGCTGAAGGGGTTAAACACTTACCTTTCTCCAGCCTCGGGCTCCCTCAGCGATGGGGAACTCTCCTCCCTCTGCCGACGTCAGCGTCAATGAGAGGGATGCGGTCCCAAACATAGACTGACCCTCCTAAATCGGAACACACAGGAAGCAGATTTATATATTGAAAGCAATATTTTGGATCAGCACGGGGCCCCAATTTTATTATTTTAACTTTCATTTAAAATAAAAGAATAATTTAGATTTTCATGCTCCATGTCTTCATGCGATTTTAATCATCTTTTTGAAGTCTAAAATCCAAGCAAACATTAGTATAATATCAGGTTACCAAACACCCGCGTAAATTATTTCACTTTAATAAAAGAATACGAGGAACAAAAAAAATGCCATCTGCCTAAAAGCTTTTTCTTAACACTTAAATACAGTGTTTAGCAGTCGAACTTGTCTTCGTTTGCTCTTAAAGACGACGAGAATTCTCATCAATCATAATAGAAAAGGCAGGGTTCTTTTCGAAATGCCATATGGGGTACGGACATATACCGTCATAAAGGAGGATAAATGTGTTATTCTATACTTTTGTTTGCTTGGCTTAGAATATATAATGGTTTGCAATGGAACTGCACATTCGTTATTGTCACATGTGATGGATAAGACCTTTATGATCGATGACTGGGCATCGTTGAGTGATTTATGAAATCTTACCCCTTCCGTCTGTGCTGGGGGTTTGACTAAAGATGAGTGGAAGACGGATAGGATTTGCAACATCGTAGGCATTCCATCTGGTGGGGAAGATGCCATTAAGCAGTGATTTGTTTTATGATTAAAAGTGTGCGTCTACTGTACATCAGGAAGGGATCTGATCGTTGTTCAGCTGCCAGAGTTTGTGGAATGTTTGTGGTGGAGTGTGTTAATGTTCCTGCTGCGTGTGTTACAATGTTAGATTACACCATAGATTGCGGTAGATTGTACAGCGCTATGGAATTTGCTGGTGCTATATAAATCATAAAATAATAATAAAACATCAAACACAACGTTGGACAATTGCTGACTGAACCTCACGATTTTACAAATGGTTAATATGAAGAGCAGAATAATGTCTACGACAGTTGGATTTTTGCCACTGTGAGCCCGTATGCTGGTGTGCTAGTGACGGTTCCCTATGGGATTATTGGTCATTTAGAATCCCCGTCATTAAGAATTAAACTACCTCGAACATTCCAAACATGAACCCATGTTGGTCTCTGACTTCTAATTTATTTAAAGCAATGATTAAAATGAAACGATGTATTCTTTAAACAGCTAATAAGAGAGGCAGGACTGAATGTTATCCTAGTTTAATATTTGTAAAATCTATAAGACTCTAATTGATAGAATGGGCATTTGGTAATCACCCTACTGCGGATATAGGCCTTGTCCTACACTAAAACACATGTAGGATAATTCGCTAATTGGAAAACCTATGTTCGGCTTCCAGTTCGGGTACTTTAACCCTTGAAGTTGAAACTCACTTGTAATACCAAACAGTTCTCATTTTAGTGATTAACCCTGTGAGATCTGCTCCTGTTTAGAAATGGAGTAAAAATCATTTTCATGTTTAAACAATTCACCTGTTTTTTGGGGGGGAGATTTTGTTTGTGTAACTTAACGATTCCTAACGCCATAAAGCTGGATTAACTGTTTAGATCCCGGCCCTTCTCACAGTTGATAAAATGTGTTTAAGTGTATTTGTTGGTTGCAGTGCACGCCACTCATACGAAACCTGTCCCCAGTTCTCCTCTATGGATTGGACCAGCAACGAAGAGTCCGTAGGAGGCAGAGAGGACAGCAGCGCAGAGGGAGGACTAGGGCACTATAGCGTTAGGAATACAGGTTTGTACACTGTAGCAGCTGAACAGAGCTCTGAACTTTACTTTGCCCTGTAGTATACAGAATTCAAATGCTGCCGGGGGAAATCAATGACCTCAAAAACAGTTACATTTGGATTATTATGGCAACACTGAAATTCCACATAATGCTGGGCAGCACTTTTCCTGTGCCTGCCACCAGCAACCCTACATGTGTACCTTTTAAATGACCAAAACTGCTTGAAAGGTTCCTTTAATTTAACTCTTTCATTCAGAGAGGGACAGGCTGTGGACGTTTAAATGGTTAATCTTAGTTTCCTCAGAATAAATCCTGCAGTTGTGAATTATTGTGTGTGCCATACACAGCTCAGATCAGTTGTACAATGGAAGCTCCCCCCCCCCCTTACACTAAACAGGTATTTTTTTGTATTGGTTTATGGCTCTCAGGAACATTAATGTCTCATCAATTGCAAAGAATGAAACCAACACTGTTTACTCAAGTTCAGAACAAAAAGATTCCGAAGAAGCTTCCTGTAATTAACACGTGGGCGTGTTTTCCAACTGACGGGAAGACGAACGTCTGAGACTTTTTATTTTTTTGTTTTTTTGTTGCTCGAAAAAACTCACATGTTACAACTCCATTTGTGAATAATTATTAGACAATGTGGTATTGACTTCAGCAAAGCTCGTACTTTCATGAGATGTGAGTGGAAATTTCCTGTTAGATTAAAAATGTTTAGATTTCAGTGTCATAAACGTATTATTTACTGAAATTTGACTCATTTTTTTTTTGTCTGTCTTCATTTATTCTTTCTCCCCCTGACGATTACAAGACAATATACGTAGACACGTAGGTTGTCCTCACTGCCAGTAAGTGACTTTCTAATCATCGCTTGGGGTTTATTTACTGAACTGGGAATTATTTTTAAATGAGTTGCAGAAAAATGTTGTTTATAACGGTCAACGGAGATTAAAAAGGAGCAAATAACCAGGAATGGGAGCTCTGTATACCCAGAATTCCTGGCGGACAGGGAGCTCTGTATACTGTGTGATTATAGGATATGGCGGGTTATTACCCAGAATTCCTGGTGGTAGCAGAGCTCTGTGCGCTGTGTGATTATAGGATATGGTGGGTTATTACCCAGAATTCCTGGTGGTAGCAGAGCTCTGTACGCTGTGTGATTATAGGATATGGCGGGTTATTACCCAGAATTCCTGGTGGTAGCAGAGCTCTGTACGCTGTGTGATTATAGGATATGGCGGGTTATTACCCAGAATTCCTGGTGGTAGCAGAGCTCTGTGCGGTGTGTGATTATAGGATATGGCGGGTTATTACCCAGAATTCCTGGTGGTAGCAGAGCTCTGTGCGCTGTGTGATTATAGGATATGGCGGGTTATTACCTAGAATTCCTGGTGGTAGCAGAGCTCTGTGCGCTGTGTGATTATAGGATATGGCGGGTTATTACCCAGAATTCCTGATGGAAGCAGAGCTCTGTGCGCTGTGTGATTATAGGATATGGCGGGTTATTACCCAGAATTCCTGGTGGTAGCAGAGCTCTGTGCGGTGTGTGATTATAGGATATGGCGGGTTATTACCCAGAATTCCTGGTGGTAGCAGAGCTCTGTGCGCTGTGTGATTATAGGATATGGCGGGTTATTACCTAGAATTCCTGGTGGTAGCAGAGCTCTGTGCGCTGTGTGATTATAGGATATGGCGGGTTATTACCCAGAATTCCTGGTGGTAGCAGAGCTCTGTGCGCTGTGTGATTATAGGATATGGTGGGTTATTACCTAGAATTCCTGGTGGTAGCAGAGCTCTGTGCGCTGTGTGATTATAGGATATGGCGGGTTATTACCCAGAATTCCTGGTGGTAGCAGAGCTCTGTACGCTGTGTGATTATAGGATATGGCGGGTAATTACCCAGAATTCCTGGTGGTAGCAGAGCTCTGTGCGCTGTGTGATTATAGGATATGGCGGGTTATTACCCAGAATTCCTGGTGGTAGCAGAGCTCTGTGCGCTGTGTGATTATAGGATATGGCGGGTTATTACCCAGAATTCCTGGTGGTAGCAGAGCTCTGTGCGCTGTGTGATTATAGGATATGGCGGGTTATTACCCAGAATTCCTGGTGGTAGCAGAGCTCTGTGCGCTGTGTGATTATAGGATATGGCGGGTTATTACCCAGAATTCCTGGTGGTAGCAGAGCTCTGTGCGCTGTGTGATTATAGGATATGGCGGGTTATTACCCAGAATTCCTGGTGGTAGCAGAGCTCTGTACGCTGTGTGATTGTACGATGTGGCGGGTTATTACCCAGAATTCCTGCCTGCAGGGGGAGCTCCGTATCCGTGTGATTTACTCAGGATCCTTATCCAGTGTCATTTTGTGTGTTGGACATTGGTTAAGGATGGAATCTGGAATCAGTTTTTTCTCATACTTCTATTCTTTTCGGTAAACTCTTAATTACTGTGACAAACAGAATTTCGGTGTGCTTTTATAAATCCATTTAAAATATGCATTTCCTTATTCACGTCTGTTCTGTGCCAAATAGACGTCCTGAGCGTTTCACTAATCCAGTCCGTGGTTTGTGAAGGGTGACTGATCCACTCACCCCAGAACCGCCAGTTATCCCACAGACTGACTCACAGCACATGACCTGTCTGAACAAGCAAAGGAAAGTCCTCTGTTTTCTGCCAACATTCTCGGCTCTGTGTCATAGGGTTACCAGGTATTTTCCAATGTCATCAGAGATATCACAATCTAGATTGATATCCGAGACACGTACAATGTTTTGTAAAACATCTTCTGACTATATTAATTGCAAAATATCAAACTGAGAAGCACGTATAGTTTATTAGTTAGTGTTTAACATGTTTTATATTCAAATCGGATGGGAAGGCCGTGTCCTGTCTGTCGAATCTCAAGACGTTTTGAGTCTCTCGGCTCCCAGTTTCCCACTTGGAAAAATGTTGGTTTGGTGACCAAATCTTCCTCCCGTGAGAAATAAATCATAATGCTTGGTATGGATAGGAATTATATTTGCCCAAATACGGACTAAGTTTATTGAGTGAGGCCGTCTATCGGATGGACTTTTACTCCTTGGAGCATTTTGGCGTGGGCATCCATCTTATTCTATGTCCATCCTAGAACGGGTGTCCAGAGAGCGGAGCCAAAGTAGCTTGACCTTCTGATTGAATTTTAATATGCTGAGGATATTGTATTACTCCTATACGATCCCACACGCTCCCACACATCCTTGTGGCCGCTTGGCTCTACCCAATCCTTTCATTGCTGCAGCTGAGACTGAAAAAACATGGCGGGTTGTAGTGCAGTTTCCCAAAGCTTTGTATCTGCTGTTCCAGGTTGGAAGCACTACAAGCGGGCAATGAGATGTGAGATTTAAACGCGCTCGGAAAATAGGAGCCTGCTGGGATCCGGAGATTCAAACCATCATATCCAGGACTATAGCCCTACAGCCCATCCCTAACAACGTCGATGGGTGACGTGATGTCATATGGAGGAGAAATCCCTGTATTTGTTCAGCTCAATTGCATTTAACGACCTGCTTACTCTGTTTTATTGGGGATTCTTTTCTGCTGTTCTGAGAAGCAAGACACCAGATAACAAACTCTGGAAGGTGGTATTACCGGGGTCCAAACTCAGAACTGTCCTGTTTGGGGCTATATCCTGAAAGCACCGAACACATCAATGGGAATCATTGCTTGAGACAGCTGTAATAGTTAAAAGGAGCTATGTAAAATTACATTGGGTGAGAATGTACATTAATACGTGTTCATTTATTGGCATATTTTATATTATTGTGCGATTCATGTACTTACTAAACATTATTAAGGTGTCTTGCAATAAATATTTGCTCCCCTACATGGATCAAACAGCTTTACTAGTGACAACACACTGTAATCAAGCTGTGCTTTTTGATTTATACTTTATATGTTTTTTCAATGGCCTTGAAAGGGCTCTGAATACACACACACATGTTTTAACAGCAGTGTCCAAATATACAATCAAATGTTCCCATTGCTTGGAGAATGAAAGGTAATTAGGGAGCTGAAGAAATATCAAACAAAAGTAGCATAGAATATTATTTCTTTACTCTGTGCACTTAAAGTCCATTTAATATAGAACCCAAAAATCATCGTTTATTTCAAATCTTTGCATCCAATTACATCGTTACGTTGGGGCTTGCTCGCAAAGCGGTAAATATAGGCAGTTTCTCAGCAAATTTACATCTGTAAACAAAGCAATCGAAAAATACTAGGGAATGTTGACGATTGTGATTTACATTTTGGCAATATTTGGTGTCTTTTGATCATATTTAATAAACTCATTTACTGAACTGTGAATTGAGTAGAAATTACAATGAACTGAGAATTTTTTACCAATAGAAATAAAATATAGCTAATCAGAGTTCTTCCAGTTTGGCAGAATTTTGTAACTCCCTTATCTTAGATCTAGAATGACTTTCCTGGTCACTATTTCACTATCCCTGCTCCGCTGGCATCGAGTTGCTCGGACCACCTGAGAAAGTCGTCGAACAGTATGCTGTAAGAGAAAGACCCACACTTGCATGAGGAGCCGACAAAGCCCCATTGTTGGTACATAATGGGTGGTTTGCTTTGTGTCACTGGATTACCCCAAATCATCATTTTTTGACCTATTGACGGCTGTATAAAAAGGCTGACTTGTCTGAACGGCACACTGTGCAGCTCACTATTACCTGGGTGCATTTGTGCCATGTTTTGGTTTTATATCATACCAGTAAGAAATTGTTTAATATGACACAAGCCCATCTCGGCCACAATAAAAATGCGGAGTGCATGCCTCTACATTATCAACATCAAATTGTTCTAGCCTCGGCGATGTTAATTGGCTGAGAGTTCTGGGAGCAGGTTAACTATAGGGGTTATGCTGCTTAGAGTGTCCCGTTAACGTGTTTAATATAAAAATATTGTCCATGGTCTCTGTGGAGGACTCTAGGCTGCAGCATGCAATGGAAATAAAACTGGCGAACATATTTGCTCTATAGCCACACACGTATGAATGCTTTGCATATAAATGAAGCTCCCAGCTCACGTCCTCAGGTTGGGTTTGATTAATATTATGACAAAGGTTTAGCTTATACCCATCAAGTCTTTGGCTAATAGAAGTTTAATCAAAGAACGTGGTCAATACTATTTTTATTGTTTGTAATTATTGTGCCCAGTCATTTCCCGAAAACCATCATTAATATTGCATAATAATGCATATTGAATTCAAATTAAGATCACCGCACATTGCTGAAATCCTGTTGCCTTAGATTTTCCCCCCAGTAATTAATTCTGTTCTCTTCATAGGAACATTTATCAAAGGGAGCAATGTATCTGCAATGTGTAATGAATCCATGGCAATTATTATCATTAATAATGTCTGTGTACGCTTTGGCTGTGACTGTACAGCGTTGGCGCCACCAGAGCTTGCAATCATACTGTGCACTTCTAAATATATGGTTCTGTGCTAGAAGTCAGCATTAATTAAGACAATAAACAAATTACAATTAACAACATACACACACTTAACATCTAACACACAATACACAATATTCACACACACACACACACACACACACAATATTCACACACATACGCATACATACACAATACACACACAAACACACATACATACCCAATATACACACATACACATACATACACAATACACACAAACACAACACACACACATACACAAACAATACACACACACAATACAATACACACACACACACACACACAACACACACACAACACACACACACACACATACACAATACACACACACAATACACAATACACACACACACAATACACACACACAATACACACAATACACAATACACACACACACACACACAATATACACACACACACACACACACGCACACAATACACAGTTTCAGTTTATTAGGTATAAGTATTAGTACTGCATAGAACTAGTTCCGATTTGTCCTGAATCCATCCCCACTCTCATGTTGACACCAAACCTCCAAAATGTTAAAATAAAATCCTGAAAGCAGTTTTTATAAAATTGGTTCATGTTGATGTAAACACTGACATCCTCTATGCTGTCCCACCAACACTAACCTGTACAATGACACAGAGCAAGCTCTTACTATCGCTCATATTCGGCTGCCGCAGAAATTTAGATTAATCAATATGCCCTCCCTCTCACTCCAACAAGGGGGATTGGCATCATTCCCAGGGGAGAATGTGGCCTTTGTGTTGGAGAAGAGGTAAGTTTAAGCTCTTTTCTTTCTTTTTGTTTTGTCTACTGGGGCAGTCCATTATGGAAAGGGTTACGCTAACCAGAACACGTTTTTACTGACCATTGTGCCCACTATAAACTCATTTGGTTTAAGAGTGGACCTTAGCATGGTCTTCACAACTGTAACCAAGCTATGATTTGATGTGTTCTGTGGAACGAGATTCCCTTCTGCACACCACTGTTTGTTTAGGATTTTTGGTCATTCTGACCACTTTTGCATTTATCCTACCATTCTTTGTAAACTCTAGGGACACTAATACATGATAATACAAGGAGGTCAGCTATTTCTCAGAACCTGGAACCGATACATCCACCATAAATATTCATACCACAGTCAAAGTCACTTAGATAAAGTGTCACCCACATCCTAATGTTTGGGGAAATATCAGCTGTACTTCTTGCTATAAGTCTGCATGCTATACCTTCTGATATTGGGCTTTTGACTTAACACATAGTGGAACTAATAAAGTATACATGCATTCTTCATACATTACAACTAATATACAGGAATAGAAATAGAAACGTATAATATGTGCGAGAAGCTATCATAGCTTTATAACTCTCTCCATTCTCTATGTTGTTTGATATCCATCGATATGCGTTGGAGGCTAATCAAGTAAAATATAACTTTTCAATGAATTTGACCAGGTTTCACTTTCCAGAGATTTTTTATTGCTGGATAAAATGATTTGTACGAACGCTCCCTTCTGTACAATATATTGTAAGGTAGACCCATTGCTTGCCATTCATTAACTGTCCCTGAGAACCGAGATCACAACTCGAGGCATGTTTTTCTGTAAAACGCTGGAAATAGTGAATGCGAAGAATCAGAATATACTTTTTTTACAGATGGTTTTCAGCTTTATCTCGACTCATTGTTATCTACGAATAGTGTAAGTTGCAGCTTCTAAAATTGCCCTTTAATGTAAAATGGGTGATAAATGCTCTAATCTTAAAACAATTACGCCATAGTTCAAACAGCAGATAAGAGCTGTTTTTTCTGTTACTTGTTGACACTGACAGGGGCGAATAGGGAGTGACTGTTGTTAACCTGTTGTCTCACAGGGCCCGCGCTAGAGTGAAATGGTAACTTAAGGGAATTCTGCTGGTGGGAGTGAAGAATAAATTATACATCTGAATAACACATAGGAATATCTACCAAGATGTTGATTACTGTCACTATGAAACACAACTTGTTTTTTTTAATATATTTTTTCTGTGCTACTGTAGAGAAGTGTGGGCCGTGTCATGTATGACATTTTGATGATGGTCAACAGAATGATAAAAAATGTCCATGTTTTGTGCATTTTAGCTCAGTGAGGTGGGTCCACACCAGTTAGTCTTGCCCACCTCACCTTACACTTTAATCAAACGTGAGCTAGGACCCAATTTGGGAGCTGGTGCGCTAATGCCCAATGACTTATTGAAGCTTTTAGATTGTAAGTTTGTTTGGACAGGGCCGATTCCTGCACCAGTGATAGAACAAGCTTCCAAATGGTCAGTCAGTCAAGAAGAACACACCTGGTGCATGCTGGGAATTGAATGGTAACTATAGGAGAGGAGAGTTGTTATTAAATATATCCTAAACCATTGAACATATGTTAATATGAGTACAGATAAAGCAACGCTATGAGATAAGTGAGAAGCTAGGGTTTTCTGACAATCTATTACACCTTAGTTTGACTAAATGAAAAATGTGAATGTTGTCATTACAAAATCTCCACACACAGTAC
This sequence comes from Pelobates fuscus, assembly GCF_036172605.1. Lineage (NCBI taxonomy): Eukaryota > Metazoa > Chordata > Amphibia > Anura > Pelobatidae > Pelobates > Pelobates fuscus. Next base: position 307,226,113 of record NC_086322.1, read on the forward strand.
TAATGTATCCAGCGTCTGATAAAAAGGGACGTTTGTGCCTCTAGGCCTTTTAAGAAGATTATGCGCAGAGCGAGCCAAACATTTAAAAGACGGTGAAGTGTGCCAAAACTGCATGCCACTTTTTGCCTGTGAGGGAACTATTCACGTTCTCTTCTCATAACTCGGGTAGCAAGCCTCTTTCCAAAGAGTGAGATTCTGCTTTAACTATGAGCTGTTTCTTACTACAACTCCCATTACACTCAAAAAGCCGGGGTCAGGATTAAAACCTAAAGCTCTGGTTGCCAACTTTGGCCATTGGGGGGTCAGTGCTAGGCTTGTCCATGATGCAATTAGCGTCACGCACACTGTGCCCCCAAACAAGTGGCATGGCATCCTACCAGTGAACATGCCACCCAGTTTAATGAGTGCATAAACATGCTCACAGTTCATTTTACCCTAAACCATTCCGACCGCGAGAACATCACGTGTCACACAGAGAGACCGTGTGTCTGTCAATACAACATGGCAGACACAATACGAGCGTCGGCCCTATCGTTGAAATCCCAGGCATTGCCTTTTCCTTGGCTGGGTAATTATGTGTGGTCCAATTTAATGTATGCATTGGAGGTTTGTGTTCCTTTTCTAGACAAATAGAGATTAATTACCAAATGCTGGATTGTATGAAATGGACACAAAATTGGAGACGTAGAACTGATTTGAAAAAATGATCCAACTCCCGGATCACACCAGGATTATTTTAGACTAAATGTTGCTATTTGATTTTAGAAGATTAGGTAGGAGAAAAAAACCTCTCTAAAAGAAGTAGAAAATGTAAGAAATGTAACTAAAGAGTGCAGTTTTCCTAATGTTGTTTGCAAAATCAGAAAACTGGTACTTTTTGCTAGTTGCTAATTCTGGCACAAAACCTTTCAAGAATTTTCCACTAAGCAAGGTGAACATTAGCTGTGGATTTGTAAAAACTTTCAGGTGTTCCGATCAGTCTGTTTTGGTCAATTAATAAAAAATGAAAAATTCTAAATACCATATAGTAATTTAACTGTGCAACCGACCCCTCAAAACGAGCAATTTGCTTTTATTGTAAAACGAATCATTTGAACCCATTATCTGCCTGGACAAGTCTTCTCTACGATATAAAAAGCTGGGCCGTATTCGGTATTTTGAATCCATACTTTTATCTCCGGTGAGAACTTGCAAAATTGAGGCCTAAATAGTCTCATTGTAAAGGCTGCACAGTGGGAGAAAATAGTCACTTCGTAATATTGTTAGCATCTCAATGCATTTCACTGTTTAGTGATTAAACCCCCAGGAGTCGTTGGTATTTGACCCCCACATGGTCCTGGAAACATTAATCAATATTCTTTAGTGTTTCTGGAAGTATAACTAGCGGATTTTACTGCGCTGCCCAGCAAACAGATTCTCTCTCCATATACTGAATATTTCTCTGGGGGTGTTTTATGTTCTTTTTAGTACATCTGCCCTAATTCTTCCCGTTGTACAGCCGTATGGATAGAGCAAGGTTTAATTGCCCTAAGGATCTACATATTTATGTTGCAGACTGTTTATGAAGTGTTGCCTTACAATAGAAGGACCGTTTAATCCGGTGTAGGCATGATTGATTGCTGCCAGTCAAGCATTCGTGCAATTTGGTTTTTTTTTCTCGTAGCCTCTATAATAAGTATGTTTTTCACGAGTCCCAGCTCAGCGTATAAAAGGATAGCATTCATTAAAAGCCAAGTAACTGGGACTTGAAGGCAGATTTTGATGGGTACAATGAAACACTTTAATACACACAGGCTTTTTGTGCAGCTTGATATCTCGTAATATTAAGGTTTAACTTGGTTTCTGCCCAAAGCACTTTCTTAGAACTCTCGTATATTTTGTGTCTAAGTTCTATTCACAGACACATTGTGCACAGTTACACATACGTATATACATACACACAAACACACACACACATTTCTGTATCTCACATGCATATTTTTTACATGCAATATATTTCTAGAACAATCTGCCAGTGCGCGCGCACACACACACACGCACACACACACACACGTATCTGTATAATGTGTAATATTATATATGTATATTGTATAGTTATAATATTTAGACGTTTAGAAATCCAAGGAATTTGTTAAACAGAGAAATCAATGTTTAAGATCATCCTTTTTTTTATAAAATCAATTCTGTCTCTCACTGTGCTTGTCTGTCTCTGGGTTTGTCTCTCTCTGGGTCTGTCTCTTTGAGTGTCTGTCTTGTTCTCTCATTTATTTAATGCGCTGTTTCTGTTTCTCTCTCACTGTTGCGTGGTGTATGTCTCTCTATTACTGAGAGCCTCTCAATATGACTGCGACTCTCTCTCTGACTCTCTCTCGGTCTCTCTCTCTGTCGCTCTCCCTCTGTCTCTCTTTCTTTCCCCCTTCTATCCCACTGTTGGCTTTTTTTTATCTTTTTTTTCTCTGTCTGTCTCTTTGTTTGCCTCATTGTGTGCGTTTCTCTCTTGCTCTCTCTTTCATTCACTGTGTTTATTTTTTTTTGTCTAACTTTGTCTCTCTCTCTCTCTCTCTCTCTCTCTCTCTCTCGCTCGCTCGCTCTCTGTATCTCCCACTCTGTCAATCTTTCTTGCTCTGTCTCTCTGTTCTTAATCTACTTTTGTCTGAAGCTCCCACTCTCTGTGTTTCTCTCATTCTGCCCCATGTCTCTCTCTCGCTCCATGCCTCTCTGTGAATGCGATCAATGTCTCTCTCTCGCTCTATGCCTCTCTGTGAATGCGATCAATGTCTCTCTCTCGCTCTGTGCCTCTCTGTGAATGCGATCAATGTCTCTCTCTCGCTCTGTGCCTCTCTGTGAATGCGATCAATGTCTCTCTCTCGCTCCATGCCTCTCTGTGAATGCGATCAATGTCTCTCTCTCTCTCTGTGCCTCTCTGTGAATGCGATCAATGTCTCTCTCTCAATAATACTAAAAAGAGAGCGCAATATGAAATTAAAGCAAATGTCCTAAACAAAAAGTCAAGATATAGTTAGAATAATACAGTGAATATAGTACCCTCTGGTACTTAGACAGTAATAGCAGCTAAAACGAAAAGAATTCTCCCAAATTCTAAGAAACAAATTGGCATATGAGTTTCAGCGCTTAGTAGATGTTCCCCTTTAAAAATAAAAAGGGGGCATTTAGTATGAAAAAAACAATAATATATAAAAAAATCATATAGATCACAGAAAAAAGAAAAAAAAGGGAAAAAGATAAAAATGTGTCCAAATGTTCTATCTGTAACAAAGTCCTGAACAAAAAAAAATCCAAATTTCGTAATGATTTGCAGGGACTCGAAAGTGAGTTGAGATACCTTTAAAAAAACGGAGACAGGGAAAGATACATAGCGTAATACTGTATCAAAAATTTATTGTCCAATATACAGGAACAAAGTTAAAAGGATCCCCCCCCAACATAAGACTCTTACATAAAATAAAATGTAGTACTCATCGTAATATATATTGCAGGCAAATAGATCTGTCCCAGCGGCTTGTGTGTTTCCCTATGACAGCTCCTCTCCGGTGCACTCGGGTAGGTTGTCGGTAATATGCTCAAAGGGAAAATGCTGGCTGGAAAAACCGGCTTCTGGTAGGCGCTGGTGCAGTCTGCTGCAGATGGTAGTTCTCAATGAAGAAAAAAGCACCCTATCGACGCGTTTCGCCCTTCCACAGAGGGCTTTTTCAAGATAGGTGCTTGAGGCTTGATGTGGCAGTTTTATACCTTGCCGGGTAAAAAAATTTTTTTAAATTTCTTAAAGGGATACACTCCTTTTTTTGAAAAATGAATGAAAAATAAATGTTTTACATAGGGGAGAGCTAAGGAAAGCTTGCTTATAAAACATATGATAAAATATAGTAAAATACAATGTTTATATGGACTTAAAATTAGTGCTTTTGCACTCATAATACATCAAATTGAAATTAAAATATAAAGCTACTCTGTAGTGATACTTATTACACATTTATAGATCTAGCTTAATTCTGACATAATTATTTACGTTTATCATGGAACAATCATAAGAACAGACATTTGCAATAATTGCATATAATCACATTTTGATGTGATATCATTAATTGAAAGAGTTTAAATTGTATTTAAATTATGTATTAGCATAAGGACAAGTATAGTTATACTGTAAATGGTTTCGGGATCTATACTTTGTTTCGAGTTTTCCCATCAGGACTGAAACTCAATAACAAGACATCCTAAAGCGTGATAATTTTATAAATTTGTAAAAAAGAAAATTTTTAGAGGATTCTAAATCTTTGGATGAACCTAGAGCTCAAAGCCCATGGTTAAGACAGAAATACATGAGAAGATGTGGAGACTAATATACTACTTCTTTTCTAGAAAAGCTCAGAACTTGAGAGAAATCTGGAATTTGAGGCTTAAGCTATTTCTTTTTAGTAAGTGATAATCCAAAGCTAATTACAGTTCCGGTTCTCCTTTATAGTATGTTAGCTAATTCTAGTTCAGCATTCAGACCCAAAGGGGTCAGGGTCTTTAAGGTATAGATCCAGAACATTTCCCGGTATGTTAGGGTTTTGCTTGGTTCGCCTCCCCTCCATGGTATTTCCACCTTCTCTATCCCACAGTATGAAAGAAGTGTTGGATCTCTGTTGTGGTGTGTTCTAAAGTGGTTGGAGAGAGAATGTTGCTCAAAGCCCCTTTTGATGTTGTAGACATGTTCTCTGAGTCTAATTTTGAGTATCCTTTTTGTTTGACCCACGTATTGGAGGCCACAAGGACACTCCAACTTGTAGATCACTTGTTTGGTATTGCAAGTGATGCAGTGTTTGATATTGTAGGTTTCTTTTGTGACTGATGACTGGAAGGAGGTTTGGTTTTTTCCTTTGGAACTGGTTTTACATATGTTACAGTTCCCACATTTGTAGAATCCCTCTTGACTTGTTAAAAAGTGAGTGGGTTTCATAGGTTTATGATAACTATGAACTAATCTATCCTGTAATGTAGGGGCCCCCCTGAATATTATCCTGGGTCGTATAGGTAAAAGTGTGGCTAAAGCCGGGTCTTGCCGGAGTAGATGCCAATGCTTTTGTACACTCGCCTTTATAAAGTTCGCTTGTGCACTATAGTTGAACACCACCGGACACATGTTTTCCGTATCCTTGTCCCTTTTGGCTTTCTCCTGCTTAGTTTGTAAAAGGGTCGTGCGTTCTATTGTTTTCACTTTTCGGAGAGCTAGTTCCAGTGATTCCTCGCTGTAGTCTTTCTCAGCAAACTGCTGTTTTACTTTTAGTGCTTGCGATTCATATACCTCAGGGTCCGTGCAGTTCTTTTTGACCCTTAAAAATTGGCCAAATGGGACATTTGACAGCCATGATGGATAGTGACAGCTTGAAGTCCAAATGTAACTATTTACGTCCACACTCTTGAAAAAGGTCTTTGATTTTAAAATATTCTGTGAGTCGGTATAGAGGATCAAATCCAAAAAATCGATGTCTGTAGGGCTATATTTGTATGTAAATGATAGATTATATATGTTCTGGTTAATGTATGCCAGGAAATTGATAAGTTCCGTCTCCTCCCCCTTCCACACAAAAAAACAATCATCAATGTACCGTCTATAGAAGACCAGGTTCGCCTCCCACTGGTGCCCGTGCCAAATAAATAGATTCTCCCAGTGGGCCATAAAGATGTTGGCATAGCTGGGGGCGAACCTGGTCCCCATAGCGGTACCATTGGTCTGTAGATATATGTCACTGCCATACCAAAAAAAGTTGTTATTTAATATAAAATCGATGCACTCAATCAAAAATTCCACTTGTTCCATTAGCATTGTGGGTTCTTCATATAATGTTTTTCTTATTGCCTCTATCCCCTGGTCGTGTTTAATGACGGTGTACAAGGATGTTACATCACAAGTCACCATATAGTAGTCCTGGTCCCATTTTAGGCCTTCTATTTTTCTCAAAAGGTCTCCACTGTCTTTTAGGTAGGATCTTGCTTTTTTAACAAATGGTTGCAATATGACGTCTATATACTGGGATAAATTGCATGTTAGTGATCCTATCCCAGAGATAATGGGTCTTCCCGGGGGATTTGAGAGGTTTTTGTGGATTTTTGGTAATTGGTAAAATACTGGTTTTTTTGGATATATCACCATGACAAACTCCAGTTCTTTTTTGGTTAAAATGTTTAAGAACTTCCCTTTCTCTAAAATATGGAAAAGGCGTTGTTTTGTGTCCAGTGTGAGAAAATGGAGCAGATAGGTATATTTAATCTATCTGAGGTCAACTTAACCAAAAACCAGATCAAGGTGCTAAACAAGGGATTAAAATGTGCCCCGACAGTGGGGTCAGATCCCTTCATGGCGTTTTTAGACGTACAAAAATATATGAGAAAACTGACCTTAAAGAAATTCTTCCTAAACTATCCAGCTTCTGGGGCACCGAAACCAGAATACAGCACTTTCCATCATACGAACCTAAGAAACAACTCTACCTTTTGTCCCTCGAACCAAACCAGTGGCCCCATGTCAGCTTTTAGCCTGGCAGTAATCGCGGACATAGACAAATTACCCAAGAAAGTAGCTAAGCATAAACAAAATTTAAGTGTATGGGAACGCACGGCACTTAAGGAACTTAGCGACAACATGGAGATTACAATAAAACCGGCGGACAAGGGAGGTGGAATTGTGGTCCTTAACACTAAAGACTATGATATGGAGTGCAGGAGAATTTTGAATGATACCGCAACATATAAATTAATCAATAGCGACCCCACACTGGACACAAAACAACGCCTTTTCCATATTTTAGAGAAAGGGAAGTTCTTAAACATTTTAACCAAAAAAGAACTGGAGTTTGTCATGGTGATATATCCAAAAAAACCAGTATTTTACCAATTACCAAAAATCCACAAAAACCTCTCAAATCCCCCGGGAAGACCCATTATCTCTGGGATAGGATCACTAACATGCAATTTATCCCAGTATATAGACGTCATATTGCAACCATTTGTTAAAAAAGCAAGATCCTACCTAAAAGACAGTGGAGACCTTTTGAGAAAAATAGAAGGCCTAAAATGGGACCAGGACTACTATATGGTGACTTGTGATGTAACATCCTTGTACACCGTCATTAAACACGACCAGGGGATAGAGGCAATAAGAAAAACATTATATGAAGAACCCACAATGCTAATGGAACAAGTGGAATTTTTGATTGAGTGCATCGATTTTATATTAAATAACAACTTTTTTTGGTATGGCAGTGACATATATCTACAGACCAATGGTACCGCTATGGGGACCAGGTTCGCCCCCAGCTATGCCAACATCTTTATGGCCCACTGGGAGAATCTATTTATTTGGCACGGGCACCAGTGGGAGGCGAACCTGGTCTTCTATAGACGGTACATTGATGATTGTTTTTTTGTGTGGAAGGGGGAGGAGACGGAACTTATCAATTTCCTGGCATACATTAACCAGAACATATATAATCTATCATTTACATACAAATATAGCCCTACAGACATCGATTTTTTGGATTTGATCCTCTATACCGACTCACAGAATATTTTAAAATCAAAGACCTTTTTCAAGAGTGTGGACGTAAATAGTTACATTTGGACTTCAAGCTGTCACTATCCATCATGGCTGTCAAATGTCCCATTTGGCCAATTTTTAAGGGTCAAAAAGAACTGCACGGACCCTGAGGTATATGAATCGCAAGCACTAAAAGTAAAACAGCAGTTTGCTGAGAAAGACTACAGCGAGGAATCACTGGAACTAGCTCTCCGAAAAGTGAAAACAATAGAACGCACGACCCTTTTACAAACTAAGCAGGAGAAAGCCAAAAGGGACAAGGATACGGAAAACATGTGTCCGGTGGTGTTCAACTATAGTGCACAAGCGAACTTTATAAAGGCGAGTGTACAAAAGCATTGGCATCTACTCCGGCAAGACCCGGCTTTAGCCACACTTTTACCTATACGACCCAGGATAATATTCAGGGGGGCCCCTACATTACAGGATAGATTAGTTCATAGTTATCATAAACCTATGAAACCCACTCACTTTTTAACAAGTCAAAAGGGATTCTACAAATGTGGGAACTGTAACATATGTAAAACCAGTTCCAAAGGAAAAAACCAAACCTCCTTCCAGTCATCAGTCACAAAAGAAACCTACAATATCAAACACTGCATCACTTGCAATACCAAACAAGTGATCTACAAGTTGGAGTGTCCTTGTGGCCTCCAATACGTGGGTCAAACAAAAAGGATACTCAAAATTAGACTCAGAGAACATGTCTACAACATCAAAAGGGGCTTTGAGCAACATTCTCTCTCCAACCACTTTAGAACACACCACAACAGAGATCCAACACTTCTTTCATACTGTGGGATAGAGAAGGTGGAAATACCATGGAGGGGAGGCGAACCAAGCAAAACCCTAACATACCGGGAAATGTTCTGGATCTATACCTTAAAGACCCTGACCCCTTTGGGTCTGAATGCTGAACTAGAATTAGCTAACATACTATAAAGGAGAACCGGAACTGTAATTAGCTTTGGATTATCACTTACTAAAAAGAAATAGCTTAAGCCTCAAATTCCAGATTTCTCTCAAGTTCTGAGCTTTTCTAGAAAAGAAGTAGTATATTAGTCTCCACATCTTCTCATGTATTTCTGTCTTAACCATGGGCTTTGAGCTCTAGGTTCATCCAAAGATTTAGAATCCTCTAAAAATGTTCTTTTTTACAAATTTATAAAATTATCACGCTTTAGGATGTCTTGTTATTGAGTTTCAGTCCTGATGGGAAAACTCGAAACAAAGTATAGATCCCGAAACCATTTACAGTATAACTATACTTGTCCTTATGCTAATACATAATTTAAATACAATTTAAACTCTTTCAATTAATGATATCACATCAAAATGTGATTATATGCAATTATTGCAAATGTCTGTTCTTATGATTGTTCCATGATAAACGTAAATAATTATGTCAGAATTAAGCTAGATCTATAAATGTGTAATAAGTATCACTACAGAGTAGCTTTATATTTTAATTTCAATTTGATGTATTATGAGTGCAAAAGCACTAATTTTAAGTCCATATAAACATTGTATTTTACTATATTTTATCATATGTTTTATAAGCAAGCTTTCCTTAGCTCTCCCCTATGTAAAACATTTATTTTTCATTCATTTTTCAAAAAAAGGAGTGTATCCCTTTAAGAAATTTAAAAAAAAATTTTTACCCGGCAAGGTATAAAACTGCCACATCAAGCCTCAAGCACCTATCTTGAAAAAGCCCTCTGTGGAAGGGCGAAACGCGTCGATAGGGTGCTTTTTTCTTCATTGAGAACTACCATCTGCAGCAGACTGCACCAGCGCCTACCAGAAGCCGGTTTTTCCAGCCAGCATTTTCCCTTTGAGCATATTACCGACAACCTACCCGAGTGCACCGGAGAGGAGCTGTCATAGGGAAACACACAAGCCGCTGGGACAGATCTATTTGCCTGCAATATATATTACGATGAGTACTACATTTTATTTTATGTAAGAGTCTTATGTTGGGGGGGGATCCTTTTAACTTTGTTCCTGTATATTGGACAATAAATTTTTGATACAGTATTACGCTATGTATCTTTCCCTGTCTCCGTTTTTTTAAAGGTATCTCAACTCACTTTCGAGTCCCTGCAAATCATTACGAAATTTGGATTTTTTTTTGTTCAGGACTTTGTTACAGATAGAACATTTGGACACATTTTTATCTTTTTCCCTTTTTTTTCTTTTTTCTGTGATCTATATGATTTTTTTATATATTATTGTTTTTTTCATACTAAATGCCCCCTTTTTATTTTTAAAGGGGAACATCTACTAAGCGCTGAAATGTCTCTCTCTCGCTCTGTGCCTCTCTGTGAATGCGATCAATGTCTCTCTCTCGCTCTGTGCCTCTCTGTGAATGCGATCAATGTCTCTCTCTGTCTATTGTCACTTTCTCGTAGTGTCGGCCCTATCTGTGTCTTTCTCACTGTGTGTGTCTCTCATTTGCACTGTCTCTGTGCAACACTGTGAATGTTTCTAATTTTCTTAGTGTCTCCTTCTCCCCCTCTGTGTCTCATACTTTCTTACTATGTCTCTCACTCTCTCTCTCTCTCTTTCTGTTTTGCTATATCTCTCATCGTTTTCTCTGTCTCCATGCACCAATAAGACCAGGTAAGGCGTTCACAATGAAAAATGTTTTTTGTCCTGTATGCTTCCAAAAATGACTGAACGGACAAATATTTAAACTCTGAAGCACTTGCAGGCCTTGACAAAATGTAAATAATTATTATATCTCCGCATAAAGCATTTATCTTCTCTTGCTTCCAGGAAACTTCTGAGGGGACAATAGTCATGAAAATACCTTCTCTGTATCCATAGTTTACGGTACAGTAGGAAAACAGTCACGGCTAGGGGAACCAAGTTTGATCTGTGAGCTACTGGACAGGCAGGTTTACTAATAACGAAACCTGGTTGTAATATGCTCGATAAACTCTAATTAATGGAGCACTATGTAGTAAGTTATAATAAGCCATAAATAGATTCAACAAATATCTTGGTTTTAAATCCTCAGTATCTGGAGCATCTTCTGGTATCGTGTGTTTAATCAGTTTCCATTTGTTCTTCTCACTGAACGGGAAGGAGTCTTTGAAAGAGCAGTCAGGCTAACACTCTGGTACAGTTTTTGTACCTTTCTATTGTCTGAAATTGCTCAAAATAGATCGAGTATATTGAGCAGTATTACAGAATCTCTTCAAAGGGTTCCATCAAGTTGAAGATGAAACTATTGGTGGGAAAAGTGAATATTTTTTTCAGAACGTTGTATTTTTCTTGTACTTGACATAAGTCACCCATACGCTTTTGTGAAAAACACAGACAAAGCAGAAATAAAAGTATATTTTGAGGTTTATAACCAAGACAAAAACCTGGAAGAACATGTTGAGTTTAGGAAAGAGATATGAGTTACAAAGCATCGATCAGTCCACACCCGACTCTTTGTCCAATAATTGGAGTGGCTTTCCTTTGTAATCTTTTATAGCCGGTAAAGGAAATATTGTGCTGTGTTTAGTAAGAAAGAAAAGTGGAATTCTTTAAAAATGTAAAGTTTCAATCTCCAGGGATCATGAACAGTGTAAGCGTTTAGAAAAGTACAATGTATTTCATGTATTTCATGCATTTTTGTGAAAAAGTGACTGAAAGTTTCAAACGTTCCGTTGTTTAAAGTAATCCCACCTGATATATGTTGTCCCCTTCCAAATCATGTATGTGAAGTAATTAAAACTGGACTAATGACATGTATGATTATATTAAGGTTCTTGGTAGTTTAGATGTATTTCAACAAAAAGAAAAATATGCAAATTTGGTGAACACAGAGAGAAGAAATGTGCAATAATGAAACATTTCCTGCAGTTGTCCGAAGTTACATTACAAATCTCTTTTTTTCCCTCTAAATCTAAAAGGGGCTGTCTAAGTACCATAACCACTTCAGTCATGTATCATGGCTCTGGTGCTCTCAGCTTTGGGAGCTGTTCCCCTGTTCTCTCTCTAAGCATTTTGAGCAGTTTGACATAAACAAAGGTTCCCTTAGCTGCCTGCGGTGTGGCCTCCCTCTTGCTGTTTTACACTTCTGCCTTAGCCATGTCGATTGCATCCAGGTTTGGACATTGTTAATTGGGTTAGCATGTCAAATGCTGCTCTTAGCAAATAAATGCTGTCCAAATTCAAAAAAAGATTCAAAAAGGCTTGTGGGACACAATGAAGAACCAAGGTAGCTGGCAAAGCATAGTGAAGATGTCAGTGATGGAAACTGGAGGTTCAAGATGCTAGTGAGACATTCAAGGGGTCCATGGTGGTAGTGAGTAACAGTGGAGGTCCAAGATGCTAAAGAGACACACTGGAGATCCAAGATGCTAGTAAGTAACACTGAAGGTCCCAGATGCTAGAGAGACACACTAATGGTCCAGGATGCTTGTGGGACACATTGGAGGTGCAAGATGCTGGTTAGTAACACTGAAGGTCCAAGATGCTAGAGAGACACACTAAAGGTCCAGGATGCTTGTGGGACACATTGGAGGTCCAAGATGCTAGTAAGTAACACTGAACGTCCAGGATGCATGTGGGATACATTGGAGGTCCATGATGCTAGTAAGTGACACTGAACGTCCAGGATGCATGTGGGATACATTGGAGGTCCATGATGCTAGTAAGTGACACTGAAGGTCCAGGATGCTTGTGGGATACATTGGAGGTCCAAGATGCTTGTGGTTTTTGAGACAAACTGACAATCCTGATATAAATAGTGATTTTCAAACATACCATGTGAAATTTACACTTTGCTCTTATGAGGACAGAATCTTTTGCTCCGTTAGAGCCTCTAGATCCCAGGAGTATGATGTCTACTCTCTCTGATTAAGGTATGGAAAAAATGAAGGTGGAGGAACTAATGTGCTGGAGAGAGACTGAAAGATCTTCATGTGAAAGGTCATAGTGCCTTGTGAGATAGAATGATGATCGTTCTGATTGTAAAGACTGCACACATCCCTCTCTCACAGGAGGACTAGAAGGGAGAGCAAATCCGGTTTATTTCCAAACTGGTCATTTTGAATATTTACGAGGCTCTTGTGCAGTTCAGCATTTGCTTTATGTTGGAAACTCTGCTGGATAAGATCACATATTTACTAGATGATGGCAAGACAGTCTTGCTCAGCTCCAACATGTCAACAATATAAATAGGAAGCCTTATTATTATCTCTGGTGCTATGTCTGCAGTATAGAGGGAAATACTTAGGGGCAAATGAGGAGGGAGGGTGAAAGAAAAAAAAATGCATACTTTGTTTCAGTTTGAAATATTGGTTGTCCGAGAAAGGGAGGACATTATTACAAACCTAAGAACTTATTCTAGATTGTAAGCTCACATGCAGAACTCGGTAGCTCAGTGTGTAAATGGTACTTCACTGTTTTATTTGTTTAATACACATATATTGGTAATATTAATAACCTTACATTTCTAAAAGATCATGGAATATTAGAAATCCCTGGCCTGTTTGATAGTAGTTTGTTGCCTTATAACAATCTGAGAAGATTAATTAGTTAGAGTAAAGGGACACAAACGCTGGCACCCTCATTGCATTCAGCATTAAACGATTGTTAATGTTTTTATGTTTTAATGCAAAGCTATAGTCCCCAGCAGCCCATCCCATCTGTGCACCTTGGGTAATAAGGAAGTATTAATCTAAGCAGTAATGGGCAGCTGTGATTGGTTGAGCGTGTCAGCTGACTGCTTGTAGCCTCCCAGAGTTCCAGCTGACATTATGAATGGTATAACTACAAGGAAGTGTGTAATCACTACCTTAGCCACACCTCCAGCAGGGGCTGGACTATGGGAAGCCACATAGCCTTATCCAGTGTTAAACTGCTTGAAAATTGTTTAGCACTGAATAGAGGGACAGCGCGAGGTAGTTATAGTGTCTAGAGTGTCCCTTTAACACAGAGTGATTGTGTTTAATGATACCTGCGCTGTGCCTTCTACAGAACCAATCTGGGTCGGCAGCAGTGGAACCCAAGATCAGGACGGCCCTGACAAATCTAGGTGACTAGAATTTAGGTGACTAGTATTTAGAAAACTGGGCAGACTAGATGGGCCGAATGGTTCTTATCTGCCGTCACATTCTATGTTTCTATGCCTTTACTACATACTACTACATAAAGTAGGAGTAATGACAATAAGTTTAATTGTCCAGTTATAGTTTACTGTATACATATTATGCCCCCAATTTAATGTATTTGGGTAAGTTTTTCCCAATGCCTTGACGTGGCAGGTGAGCTTGCACTTGTTACAGTTATTTAAGCGTGCAGAGGGATTTGGGATAGCTCGCATGTAACTTTTTTCTTACGTTTTCAAATGATTTAATATTTTGTAATATTTTTATATATTTTTAACCATTTTATCAGCTTATCTAGATATATCAAACTGAGGCCTATCCTGTTGTTGTTTTTTTTACATACTCCTCAAGCCCGGTTGCCGGTAAAGATTTATGGTTGTTGGTAATTGCTAACGGACACTTGCCTATAGATTTCATTTTCCCATGAGTCACAGCCACACAGATAATCATGGGATCCACCTATATCCGCATTGCTGTGAATAGCCATCGCTAACGTAGCTCTGTTAGAACCACAATTACTTGTGTCTGCCTTTCAGAGGGTTTTGTCAGACAGTCAAGACAACTTGTAACTCATCTATTATTTTTTTCCAGGTCTCTTTAAATCTTGCCTGCGGTCATGTGACACCAGGAAGGGCACTGATTGGTTAAATGCTTTGTTACTAAAACTTTTCAGACTGGGGCCACCATAAATCTTTGTCATTCAAAACAGCAGCACGTTAAAAGCAGTGCATCGTGGGACATGTGGTTTTTAAACAACTTGGCTGCAATTAAATATATCTGTAGATAAACAGGGATTTTTTTTATTTTTTAATGAAAGTAAAGTATTTCTTCATGCCTTTTTATCAAACAGTGTGGGTTTATTTCATTAATCACACCTAGTATAAAATAATACATATTAAGTTAGCGTGCTGCTATCAGCAGGAAAGAGGAGAGGTTATTTGAGCTTACTGACACACTAATTGTCCCACGTATTCTGAAAAAGACTTCATAATGTTCATTTTACATCTGCAAACCAATCCTTTACTCCCTCTTCTGCTTTCTCTTTCATTCCATTTAGAGTGTAAGTTCTTTATCCGAGGCAGTTTGATTAAACTCTGCATCTGGGGCTGAGATGGTGTCATTCTGACGCACTATTTAACAGGCACGGAACGCAAACTGCAGCGCGCCATAAAATAATAACTGGATATCACTAGATTCTTACCGCTGAGCCTGATTATGTGTATGTTGAAAATATGTAAAAAAAAAAAAAATCTATTAAAGAACCTTTTTTATATTGTAAAAAAAAAAAGATAATAATACAGTTTGAGAAAAATGGTTTTGACAGATGTACGTGCCTTCGATACAATATTTTCTTAAATGAACGAATAATAAAACTACACTTAACAGTATGAGCTGCAGCGAGATACTACATTTATTATATATTTTAATATATACTTTAAGTGCATATATATATATATAGAGAGAGAGAGAGAGAGAGAGAGAGAGAGAGAGAGAGCGAGAGCACAGTATTGTACCCGTTTATTATTAGTATTCATTTTTAGATTTATATTCTGTTCGGTGAGGCTCTACTTTCGATACCAATTTTAACAAACAAGTTGCATATTAAGAACGCTGATTATAAATGTATTTGCGTTCGTGAATCTGCTAGATGTAAACCTGCAAAAGGTAAAACATAATTTCTATCTATTTTTTTTCCAGCTCTTATTAAAAGTGTTTCTTGTTTTAAGAAGGGTGTGGGGGAAGGAACAATATTTTTCCAAAACTTCTCTGACATGTAGACAAATTACACTACTATAAGTACTCGGAATTAAACGCCATCAGGAATCTGACAAAGGCAATAGAATCTAACATCGCATTTTGCAACACAAAGGATTGAGCAGTGAATTTCAAAAATCGCATTAGTGTGAGATTTTTCTGCGCAGCGACTCCATTAGACAAAAAAGAATAAATTGCATCTTGTAACAAACTAAAGGTGTTTCTGTGTTTAAAGGTAATTTTGTAATGCTGTGCCGATTACTTAAACTCTTTTCTCGTTTAAATATCTAAAGACAAGGACCCCCCAGTGATATTTCCAGCATGCTAGCGAAAAAGCTACAATTTGAATTTCATGGAAATACATTTGTATTTTTTGCCAAGTGCTTGCTGGTAACAGAGTTGCATAATTTGTTCTATAAGTGAAATGGATACTTTCTGAATATTTTTCACTCTGCAGAGTGCCTCGTAACTGACATTAACATCATAAAAGAAATGCACCAAATTGTCATGACGCACTTAATTTCCCATACTTGAAACATGAGATTTGCAATGAATTACTGTAACTTTTTTCCTTAATAAGGATTGTGTTCAAGGTCTTTGTAACAACAGAAATGTCACCTACCAGTCTGCGGTTGTTTAATGTTAGCAAAATAGGTGCATTTCAGTCTGATTTGTTAAAAGATGGGTAAATTTGACATTTTGGAGTAAAATGTTCAGATTAGCTATTTGTTTAAAGCAAGTCGTCTCCTTACATTGAAACCTACTGATACTGCTGCCCCAGTTGGTTCAAGGTGGGAACGCTTGGAAAAATAGTCCCTTTACCATCGCAAGTATAGAATGTCCTCATACAGTCTAAACGTCTAAAGCCAAGGCGGGACGGTTAATGAAGCTCAGTTGGCAAAGCTGGGTTGGTCATATCTCTCATCAGTGGGAAGTAGGAAAGTGTAACAAGGGGGGGCAGTACTGAGCAAGCCGGTGATTAAATGAACATCTCTCTCGATGCAGTTTGGTGATGGGCCCAACTGAAAAAGGAGCCAAGACAATCCCTTAATTTGGGATTCTCCAGCTGGATATGGCTCAGTTGGGGACGTGGGTTGGGAGTATCGGATCCTAATCTCAAGGAACATCCAATGGAAAAAAATGAAAATTCCTTCACGATACACTTTGTAGAGGGACTATACAAATTAACACGGGTCTCTTGGCCCACCAAGTAAGAAGAGCATCAAATATTCCATTCTCAAACCCCCTGTGTGTTTTGTGGGTTAATAATAAAAGGCTAATAATTCAAAGTGGGAGCTGACCTGGGATGCGACTGTTTTTCTCCCACTTTGCATTTTTTTAGAAAAGATGGAGTTCATGTAATGTAAGTGTCCCCCCCACCCCCTCTGGCCTTTTATCAAACTGATTTGTTGGAGTCAACATACGACTTGTAAAAATATGGCCAAAATTGCTGCCTGAGAGAGGGGTGAGACTCTGATTTGGAGATTGTAACTTTGCGGTTTTTACTGTTTCATGGTCATTCACTATCGTCAGAACTGAATTTAAAAAAAAAGTGAATTTAAAATTTAAGGCGAAATCAGCTAAACTGGAATTATATCTGACTTAGAGAATGTTAGAGGCTACATTAAATGTGTCATTCACGTCAAATTCTCACTTTACTGAATAACTTTGTAAATGTGTCAGTTTTTGTGAACAATTCAGTGAATTAATCTCTCTATAGATCTAGATAAATCACATTCTATAGATTGTTATATCTTCACACTGTACACAGCTTGGATTCCTTGTCTGACAAAGACAGCTAAAGCCTTTAAGCAGCAGAGGTTCGTCCACATGTTTGCAATGTGTGAATATCTGGTACTCGGAAGGTTAGGACTGCAGAATACGTGTCCTTTACTCTTTATATTGAATAGCTAATGATTGTGAAGAAGATACCCAGGCCTGGCGGCATTTCTGTTTTTTTTATCCATCATTTCAAGTGAAACGTGAGAATCCACAACAGGGGGTCTGCTTTCGGTCATTGAAAATAATAAAGACCCCTATTTGTAGCAGTGCATCAGATGGACGGATAAAAGGACAGCAGCACGTCACAAATACTCGGTTTAGTGAAACGATAGTGCTAAATAATGCATGCCGAAAATGTGATCATGTTTATTAAGAGGCAACAGTCTTGTCATCTTCATTTTCTTCTTCACTGACTTAATACCCGATGGGTTTATTCATTTGGGATCTGCTGCAATTTAGCCTCAAGCGATCCTTCCACTCGGTGTTGGAAGCAAAATGTTTCTCTTGATGAAATGTATGAAAAACAGGACCAGTGTCTGTTTGGGAGAATAAATATCAACAGAAATGGACACAGTTTTCTTTTTTTCAGAAGATTAAAGCTGCAAATTCAAATAGACAAGTAAATATTTAAAGGAGAAGGGACGTAATAAAGAACGATATTGTTAGTATCATTGTTCTTTTTCCAGTCGAAATGACTGTGTTACTGATGGGTAACTTCAATCGTTATTACCACCAGAGCCACACGGCGGTGGTTATGGTGTAAGGAGGACTATGGCCTCGTTCCCCAGAAATGAGCAGCATTGACACTAATCAACCCAGAACCCGTCTTCCGATCCTGGCTAATAAAACCCCACTGATTCTACTGGAGGTGGAGTCACACCTCATGAAGAAAAGGGTTAAACTTTTGATGTGCAAAATGCTGCACATAAAGACTCCACGCACCATGGTCACTTCAAAACACTGAAGTGGTCATGGTACTTGAAGCAATCCGTTAATTTCAGAAAATCCAAACCTTCACCTGTCTGCGTTGCTGGTGGTAATCTGGGAAAAAAAGACAAAACAGTCATTAACACAATTTACAATTTTTTACTTTAAAATGCTAAATTTATTCTATTTTGACTCCAAAATGGCAATATAATTTGTCCATGGATCAACAGGCGGTTATTATTAATGATGTCCATAATAGGCACAAATCTGTGTTCTGAAAAGCAAAATAAATAAAGGGTTCCATATCACTGATAAAAGCACCTATTAATATTGTAACAGCACACCCTCTCTAGGCTGTAACATATATCTTTATTGTCCTTATTGCAAGAGCCTTCACCCTTGTAGTAAGTAAAATCTCTTTTTTTCAAATCTGATTCAATTGATTCTTGGTTTTTGAATAAAGTTATCACATCTTCACTAAGACACTTTTTGTCTGCTATAAATTAACTTTTCCAACCAGAAAGAATCACTTTATTTGTTATTGATTTATATTTCTGAACTGATGCCACCCATGTGTACTTGTACAATTTTATATAAATCTATCACAAAATATTAACCAATGTGGTTTACTGTGACCTACAAGCTATCTATTTAGAGAAACCTTTGTGACCTCTCGTTATCCTTGTGACATGACCAGACAAGTTTCTGGAGTCGAAAGTGCGCTAGGGTTAATTAGTAAGGTTAATCATTATTTTTGTTTCGGATACCACGGTAACAACCTGATGTATGATTGTTGTATACATTCTTAGTCTCCTATCGAGTCAAAATGTTGTTATCCAACCACGAGGTCTCCTATAACTAACACCAGTAACATACTGAGTACTGGAAATCGAACTGATTAATACATACCATAATTTTATTATCATTTATGGCACCACCGATGTTTGCAGGAAACTTTGCAGTGATCACAAGATGACCTAAAACCTTTGCACATTTACGATAAAATCAGCCTGGTGGCTACAATATAGGAAATGTAACATATGGGAAATGCTGCAAACTTAATTTATTGTTTGAATCTGTAGGAACGTGTATAACACAACTCTAAACAATTAGTGGTCAAACATTCACTAGATTAATAAAAAAAAATTGCAATACAAACTATCCCACCGAAACTATAATCTATTTCACCTCTTTCTGAGTATAGGGAGAGCTGTGATTTGCAATACTGGAAGTCCAAAGGGGTGACTTTCCCTGGTCATCACTTACCTATAAATTCCGTAATCCTGAGAACGACACGGGGTCCGATCTTAATATTCCTCTTGTCATCTGACATTTAAAAGGAAAGCCAACGTGCAGTTTATCCATTGAATTATATCCGCGTTTGGAAAGAAATTAGAACATTAATCTAAAATTCTCACCTGATGCTAAGCAGCCCCCATCTCCTGCGCATGAAAAATGGACATCCTTCATAATGTTACTCAAAGCACTATGACCACTTCAGTGATTTGAAGTGGTTATGGTGCTAATAGTCTGTGTGTGCAGTGTTTGATACATAGTACATCCTCTCTGCTGGCCACTTCCAGCAGCGTCATTGGGGCGTCATTAACTAGAGTTCCGGGTGGGTAATGTTAATTCTGTACATATTGGATGTCTGAGCTCAGCACGCACAGCATGCCAATGGCGGCACAGCCTGCTCCTCCATGCCGCCCATGTCCTCCCCTCAGCCTGCCCTTCCTGATATCCCTGTCTCCAGCTAGGGGGAGAACTTGGCCGTGGCGAGGTGCATTTTATCTTTATTTATAAAAAAAAAACAGTTTTTGGTTAGAATAACCCTCTAACTTACAAAAAACTTCATATAAGGAAATTTTAAATTTTTTTAGAAAAAAACTGTCTGTGCCAATCAATGCTAACTATTGCATTTGACCAAAAATAACTCTATCTGTCTGCTTCGGAATGATGCCAAGAATCGAAAGAGCCAACAGAAGATATAATTATATAGAAAAGATATTCACCTCACGGCTTTCTGAAGGGCGTCTAAAGCTGATCTCTGTTTGTTGTCTGTTTTAGACGTATAGCAAGTTCCATTTGTTTTCTTTAATTACGACTAATAAATCTGTTGTTGTAATCAGCAGTTAAATTGGGAAGAGTAATATTCAGTAAAATATGAAGCGTTGAGCTCTCTCAGAGAATGTGAATTGCCACTCACAGCTGGCCCGACAGATGGGTTAGTGGGTGTACGCTCCTATTAAGACTTGCTTTCAATGGCTGATTACCGAAAAGTTCCCATAGACTAGCTTTCATTTGTACATGAGTTGGTACATCGCTGTATCGTGCTGCTAGAGGCACGGGGCATGCATTAACTCTTTAATATCTGTGTATTCAAAAACATTGACTTCATTGCTGGTGGATTTAAATGAATGGACAGTAACATACCTACCAAGCAGTACCTATACAATACACAGAGCTGGGTACAATACAGAGATACCTATACAATACACAGAGCTGGGTACAATACAGAGATACCTATACAATACACAGAGCTGGGTACAATACAGAGATACCTATACAATACACAGAGCGGGGTACAATACAGAGATACCTATACAATACACAGAGCTGGGTACAATACAGAGATACCTATACAATACACAGAGCTGGGTACAATGCAGAGATACCTATACAATACACAGAGCTGGGTACAATACACAGATACCTATACAATACACAGAGCTGGGTACAATACAGAGATACCTATACAATACACAGAGCTGGGTACAATACACAGATACCTATACAATACACAGAGCTGGGTACAATACAGAGATACCTATACAATACACAGAGCTGGGTACAATACAGAGATACCTATACAATACACAGAGCTGGATACAATATAGAGATACCTATACAATACACAGAGCTGGGTACAATGCAGAGATACCTATACAATACACAGAGCTGGGTACAATACAGAGATACCTATACAATACACAGAGCTGGTACAATACAGAGATACCTATACAATACACAGAGCGAGGTACAATACAGAGATACCTATACAATACACAGAGCTGGGTACAATACAGAGATACCTATACAATACACAGAGCTGGGTACAATGCAGAGATACCTATACAATACACAGAGCTGGGTACAATACACAGATACCTATACAATACACAGAGCTGGGTACAATACAGAGATACCTATACAATACACAGAGCTGGGTACAATACACAGATACCTATACAATACACAGAGCTGGGTACAATACAGAGATACCTATACAATACACAGAGCTGGGTACAATACAGAGATCGCTATACAATACACAGAGCTGGGTACAATACAGAGATACCTATACAATACACAGAGCTGGGTACAATACAGAGATCGCTATACAATACACAGAGCTGGGTACAATACAGAGATACCTATACAATACACAGAGCTGGGTACAATACAGAGATACCTATACAATACACAGAGTTGGGTACAATACAGAGATACCTATACAATACACAGAGCTGGGTACAATACAGAGATACCTATACAATACACAGAGCTGGGTACAATACAGAGATACCTATACAATACACAGAGCTGGGTACAATACAGAGATACCTATACAATACACAGAGCTGGGTACAATACAGAGATACCTATACAATACACAGAGCTGGGTACAATACAGAGATACCTATACAATACACAGAGCTGGGTACAATACAGAGATACCTATACAATACACAGAGCTGGGTACAATACAGAGATACCTATACAATACACAGAGCTGGGTACAATACAGAGATACCTATACAATACACAGAGCTGGGTACAATACAGAGATACCTATACAATACACAGAGCTGGGTACAATACAGAGATACCTATACAATACACAGAGCTGGGTACAATACAGAGATACCTATACAATACACAGAGCTGGGTACAATACAGAGATACCTATACAATACACAGAGCTGGGTACAATACAGAGATACCTATACAATACACAGAGCTGGATACAATACAGAGATACCTATACAATACACAGAGCTGGGTACAATGCAGAGATACCTATACAATACACAGAGCTGGGTACAATACAGAGATACCTATACAATACACAGAGCTGGGTACAATACAGAGATACCTATACAATACACAGAGCTGGATACAATACAGAGATACCTATACAATACACAGAGCTGGGTACAATGCAGAGATACCTATACAATACACAGAGCTGGGTACAATACAGAGATACCTATACAATGCACAGAGCTGGGCACAATACAGAGATACCTATACAATACATAGAGCAAGGTACAATACAGAGATACCTATACAATACACAGAGCAGGGTACAATACAGAGATACCTATACAATACACAGAGCTGGGTACAATACACAGATACCTATACAATACACAGAGCTGGGTACAATACACAGATACCTATACAACACACAGAGCTGGGTACAATACACAGATACCTATACAATACACAGAGGTGGGTACAATACACAGATACCTATACAATACACAGAGCTGGGTACAATACACAGATACCTATACAATACACAGAGCTGGGTACAATACAGAGATACCTATACAATACACAGAGCTGGGTACAATACAGAGATACCTATACAATACACAGAGCTGGGTACAATACACAGATACCTATACAATACACAGAGCTGGGTACAATACAGAGATACCTATACAATACACAGAGCTGGGTACAATACAGAGATACCTATACAATACACAGAGCTGGGTACAATACAGAGATACCTATACAATACACAGAGCTGGGTACAATACAGAGATACCTATGCAATACACAGAGCTGGGTACAATACAGAGATACCTATACAATACACAGAGCTGGGTACAATACACAGATACCTATACAACACACAGAGCTGGGTACAATACACAGATACCTATACAATACACAGAGCTGGGTACAATACACAGATACCTATACAATACACAGAGCTGGGTACAATACAGAGATACCTATACAATACACAGAGCTGGGTACAATACACAGATACCTATACAATACACAGAGCGGGGTACAATACAGAGATACCTATACAATACACAGAGCTGGGTACAATACAGAGATACCTATACAATACACAGAGCTGGGTACAATACAGAGATACCTATACAATACACAGAGCTGGGTACAATACAGAGATACCTATACAATACACAGAGCTGGATACAATACAGAGATACCTATACAATACACAGAGCTGGGTACAATACAGAGATACCTATACAATACACAGAGCTGGGTACAATACACAGATACCTATACAACACACAGAGCTGGGTACAATACACAGATACCTATACAATACACCAGGGGAGGGCTGGCAGCCTTAGGCCTGGGGGGCAAAACCAGTCAAGTGGCCCATTGCACCACCAAATCAGTTCACCATCCATGCCCACCTTTTTCTGGCTTTATAATGGATATTGATGTTATGCTAATCAGTAGCTCTTTGCCATACCCGCTCGTTCACGGCTCTGACTTTCAATGTTGTCAGAGCACAGGCTGAGAATCTCTGAGCCTGTGCTCTGACTCACTAACTGAGCGCTGGAACCACGAGGGAGAGTATATGATCTGACTGCACCTACTGCTGGTGCGCACCAGTGGACCACCAGCGAATCGTTTAAATTAAATATGCTGGTGTACCCAACTTGTGAGCTGTGTTGGCTGCCGGGTGCCTCTGTTGTCATGGCACCCTGCGTGACCGCACCAATTTGCCCACCCCAACGGCTGGCCCTGCTGACACACACTGACGTTACTACTTAGACATCCCTCAATATTAATACAGACATCAGACACCAATAAACTGTGGAAACAGAGCTGATCCCCCCAAATTTATAAAGGTTTGCTTAGAGGATTTATTGTAAGATTAAATCATGCCTCCTCCTCTCTCTCCCCCATGCGCTGCTCTGTAGGCTGGGAGGAAGTGAAGAGTAATCACAGTCTCCCAGCACAAGGCCACCTGTGGCTGCATGGGGAAAAGCTGTTTAATTTAATGCTTGCAGGACGGCCAGCTGCCGCAGAACCTCTTTGTTTCCGTCTCTGAAAAGGGCTCCAGGCACTGCTTGTTGTGAGTGTGAGCCACTGTAAATTAGGGGCAGAGGGCAGAGGGCACTTGCACTGCGGTCAAGACGGGTCTGGGCAGGAGGAGAGTGCAGTGCAATCAGTGAACTCCCCTCCTGTGGGTCACCAGTAGACTGGTGCACCTGCCCAGGATCAGAGCCGGTGCAAGGATTTTTGACGCCCTAGACAAAATATAAATTTGCCGCCCCCCCATGTGACATCACAATGCCCCACCCATATGATCTGCCATATGAACTAACGCCAGTGCTGCACACAGTGTGTGTTTACATTAAAAAGCCTGCAGGGACCAGCTATAGACACCACAACCACTTCATTAAGCTATAGTGTCCCTTTAATGTGAGGTAAATTACAGATTAGTGTCACTAATAATATACTAGATTGCCTACTTACAATTAGATGAGGATGATGATGAGCTGCAGTTTGGCTCCACTGGTCCGGTGTAGAACAGGATCTCCGGAGGCTGTTTGCAACTGTGGTCACAAAATTCAATGTTCTGGGAGAATTAGAAGCAGCTCCATTTTTTGGGGGCCTCTTACACAGCTCAAGGTCTGGGCCCCAGGGCCTGACGGTGAGTATGCCCATAAGGCCCACTCATAAGTCCACTTATATGTTCCACCCACCCATGAGTTCGCTCACAGGGAGTGGAGTGTGTAGGGGATGTGTTATGAGTTATTGTAGAGGATCTAATATGTGTGCTTATGGTATGTAGTTTATAGGGATACCAGTTTGTGCAGGTGATGCAGTTTGTTTGTGTGTAGTGGAAGCAGTGTGTATTTGTGTATAAGGGATGTATTATGTGTTTCTGGTTGTGTGTAAGGGATGCATTGTGTGAATCTGTGTTTGTATGCATAAGGGATGCAAGGTGTGTGTCTGTATGTGTGTGCATTGAGTGTAAGAGATGCATTGTGTGTATGTAAGAAAAGCAGTGTGTGTGTATTTGCATTGTCTGTTTCTGTGTATGTGTGCAAAGGATGCATTGTCTTTGTGTGGGGGTTGCATTGTGTGTGTGTGTGTGTGTGTGTGTGTGTGTGTAATGGATGCATTGTGTGTTTCTCTGTGTGTAAGGGAAGCATGTTGTGTTTCTGTGTATGCATAGGGATGCATTGTGTGTTTCTGTGTATGTATAGGGATGCATTGTGTGTGTGTGTGTGCGCATAGTGTGAAAGAGCTCCCTGTCTTGCCCCCTGTCCTATAGAGCTGTCCCTTCGAGCTTCTTAACCCTCCTACTTCTTCTTACTCCCCCTTCTTCTTCTTCTTCTTACCCCCTTCTTCTTCTTCTTACTCCCCCTTCTTCTTACTCCCCCTTCTTCTTACCCCCCTCTTCTTCTTACTCCCCCTTCTTCTTCTTCTTATCTCCCCTCCTTCTTACTCCCCCCCTTCCCCCCTCTTTTTCTTATCTCCCCTCCTTCTTATTCCCCCTCTCTCTCTTCTTACTCCCCCTCCCCTTCCCCCCTCTTTTTCTTATCTCCCCTCCTTCTTACTCCCCCCTCTTCTTACTCCCCTTCCCCCTCTTCTTCTTACTCCCCCTCCCCCTCTTCTTCTTACTTCCCCTTCTTCTTCTTACCCCCCTCTTTTTCTTATCTCCCCTCCTTCTTACTCCCCCCTTCTTTTTCTTATCTCCCCTCCTTCTTACTCCCCCCTCCCCCTCTTCTTATTCCCCCTCCCCCTCTTCTTATTCCCCCTCCCCCTCTTCTTCCCCCCTTTTTCTTATCTCCCCTCCTTCTTACTCCCCCTCCCCCTCTCCCTACTCCCCCTCCCTCTCTTCTTACTCCCCCTCTCTTCTTCTTACTCCCCCTCCCCCTCTTCTTCTTACTTCCCCTTCTTCTTACCCCCCTCTTTTTCTTATCTCCCCTCCTTCTAACTCCCCCTCTTCTTACTCCCCCCCTTCTTTTTCGTATCTCCCCTCCTTCTTACTCCCCCTCTTCTTACTCCCCCCCTTCTTTTTCGTATCTCCCCTCCTTCTTACTCCCCCTCCCCCTCTTCTTATTTCCCCTCCCCCTCTTCTTCCCCCCTTTTTCTTATCTCCCCTCCTTCTTACTGCCCCCTCTCCTTACTCCCCCTCTCCCTACTCCCCCTCCCTCTCTTCTTCTTACTCCCCCCTCCCTCTCTTCTTAACCCCTCCCCTCTTACTCCCCCCTCCCTCTCTTCTTACCCCCTCCCCTCTTACTCTCCCCCTCCCCTCTTACTCTCCCCCTCCCCTCTTACTCTCCCCCTCCCCTCTTCTTACTCCCCCCTCCCCTCTTCTTACTCCCCCCTCCCTCTCCTTACTTCCCTCTCCTTACTCCCCCCTCCCTCTTCTTACTCTCCCCCTCCCCTCCTCTTACTCCCCCCTCCCCTCTTACTCCCCCTCCCCTCCTCTTACTCCCCCCTCCCCTCTTACTCCCCCTCCCCTCCTCTTACTCCCCCCTCCCCTCTTACTCCCCCTCCCCTCCTCTTACTCCCCCCTCCCCTCTTACTCAGCCCTCACTCTCCCCCTCTTCTTACTCTCCCCCCTCCCCTCCCCTCCCCTCTTCTTACTCTGACCCCTCCACTCCCCTCTTCTTACTCTCCCCCTCCCCTCCCCTCTTCTTATTCCTCCCCTCTTCTTATTCCCCCCCCTCTCCCCTCTTCTTATTCCCCTCCTCTCCCCTCTTCTTACCCCCCTCCCCTCTTCTTATTCCCCCCCCCTTCTTATTCCCCCCCCTTCTTATCCCTCCCTCTCCCCTCTTCTTAACCCCCCTCTTCTTATCCCCCCTCTTCTTATCCTCTCCCCTCTTCTTATCCCCCCACCCTCTCCCCTCTTCTTATTCCCCCACCCTCTCCCCTCTTCTTATTCCCCCACCCTCTCCCCTCTTCTTATTCCCCCCACCCAGTCCCCTCTTCTTATTCCCCCACCCTCTCCCCTCTTCTTATTCCCCCACCCTCTCCCCTCTTCTTATTCCCCCCCACCCAGTCCCCTCTTCTTATTTCCCCCACCCTCTCCCCTCTTCTTATTCACCCCCTACCTCCCCTCTTCTTACCCCCTCCCCTGTAGCGTGGCCGAGCTGCTTTCCGGTCCGTGGTCCCGGCCGGAGTGATGGGAAGGTGCACGCTCAGTGTGCACTTCCTGTCAGTCCGGCCGGTTACAGGAAACAGAAACTCCGCGCGGAACAGGAGTTTCTGTTTCCTGTACCCAGCCGGACTGACAGGAAGTGCACACTCAGTGTGCACCTTCCCATCACTCCGGCCGGGACCGCGGACCGGAGACCAGCTCCGGCCACGCTACAAGGGAGGGGAGGGAGGGGAGAAGCTGCTGCAGCCGTCTGAGCGCTCTGCTCAGGCGGCTGCAGCATTTAAAGGGCCGGCCCACCGCGGCCGGTCCTAAAAGAATTTCGGGCGGCCTGGGGGGCAATTGCCTCCCTGCCCCCCGGCCCAGCCCGCCCCTGCAATACACAGAGGTGGGTACAATACACA
Source organism: Pelobates fuscus (assembly GCF_036172605.1). Lineage (NCBI taxonomy): Eukaryota > Metazoa > Chordata > Amphibia > Anura > Pelobatidae > Pelobates > Pelobates fuscus. The sequence goes on from NC_086322.1 coordinate 307,253,875, forward strand.
GATACCTATACAATACACAGAGCTGGGTACAATACAGAGATACCTATACAATACACAGAGCTGGGTACAATACACAGATACCTATACAATACACAGAGCGGGGTACAATACAGAGATACCTATGCAATACACAGAGCTGGGTACAATACACAGATACCTATACAATACACAGAGGTGGGTACAATACACAGATACCTATACAACACACAGAGCTGGGTACAATACACAGATACCTATACAATACACAGAGGTGGGTACAATACACAGATACCTATACAATACACAGAGCTGGGTACAATACAGAGATACCTATACAATACACAGAGCTGGGTACAATACACAGATACCTATACAATACACAGAGCTGGGTACAATACACAGATACCTATACAATACACAGAGCTGGGTACAATACAGAGATAGCTATACAATACACAGAGCTGGATACAATACAGAGATACCTATACAATACACAGAGCTGGGTACAATACAGAGATACCTATACAATACACAGAGCTGGGTACAATACAGAGATACCTATACAATACACAGAGCTGGGTACAATACAGAGATAGCTATACAATACACAGAGCTGGATACAATACAGAGATACCTATACAATACATAGAGCTGGGTACAATACAGAGATACCTATACAATACACAGAGCTGGGTACAATACAGAGATACCTATACAATACACAGAGCTGGGTACAATACAGAGATACCTATACAATACACAGAGCTGGGTACAATACAGAGATACCTATACAATACACAGAGCTGGGTACAATACACAGATACCTATACAATACACAGAGCTGGGTACAATACAGAGATACCTATACAATACACAGAGCTGGGTACAATACAGAGATCGCTATACAATACACAGAGCTGGGTACAATACAGAGATACCTATACAATACACAGAGCTGGGTACAATACAGAGATCGCTATACAATACACAGAGCTGGGTACAATACAGAGATACCTATACAATACACAGAGCTGGGTACAATACAGAGATACCTATACAATACACAGAGTTGGGTACAATACAGAGATACCTATACAATACACAGAGCTGGGTACAATACAGAGATACCTATACAATACACAGAGCTGGGTACAATACAGAGATACCTATACAATACACAGAGCTGGGTACAATACAGAGATACCTATACAATACACAGAGCTGGGTACAATACAGAGATACCTATACAATACACAGAGCTGGGTACAATACAGAGATACCTATACAATACACAGAGCTGGGTACAATACAGAGATACCTATACAATACACAGAGCTGGGTACAATACAGAGATACCTATACAATACACAGAGCTGGGTACAATACAGAGATACCTATACAATACACAGAGCTGGGTACAATACAGAGATACCTATACAATACACAGAGCTGGGTACAATACAGAGATACCTATACAATACACAGAGCTGGGTACAATACAGAGATACCTATACAATACACAGAGCTGGGTACAATACAGAGATACCTATACAATACACAGAGCTGGGTACAATACAGAGATACCTATACAATACACAGAGCTGGATACAATACAGAGATACCTATACAATACACAGAGCTGGGTACAATGCAGAGATACCTATACAATACACAGAGCTGGGTACAATACAGAGATACCTATACAATACACAGAGCTGGGTACAATACAGAGATACCTATACAATACACAGAGCTGGATACAATACAGAGATACCTATACAATACACAGAGCTGGGTACAATGCAGAGATACCTATACAATACACAGAGCTGGGTACAATACAGAGATACCTATACAATGCACAGAGCTGGGCACAATACAGAGATACCTATACAATACATAGAGCAAGGTACAATACAGAGATACCTATACAATACACAGAGCAGGGTACAATACAGAGATACCTATACAATACACAGAGCTGGGTACAATACACAGATACCTATACAATACACAGAGCTGGGTACAATACACAGATACCTATACAACACACAGAGCTGGGTACAATACACAGATACCTATACAATACACAGAGGTGGGTACAATACACAGATACCTATACAATACACAGAGCTGGGTACAATACACAGATACCTATACAATACACAGAGCTGGGTACAATACAGAGATACCTATACAATACACAGAGCTGGGTACAATACAGAGATACCTATACAATACACAGAGCTGGGTACAATACACAGATACCTATACAATACACAGAGCTGGGTACAATACAGAGATACCTATACAATACACAGAGCTGGGTACAATACAGAGATACCTATACAATACACAGAGCTGGGTACAATACAGAGATACCTATACAATACACAGAGCTGGGTACAATACAGAGATACCTATGCAATACACAGAGCTGGGTACAATACAGAGATACCTATACAATACACAGAGCTGGGTACAATACACAGATACCTATACAACACACAGAGCTGGGTACAATACACAGATACCTATACAATACACAGAGCTGGGTACAATACACAGATACCTATACAATACACAGAGCTGGGTACAATACAGAGATACCTATACAATACACAGAGCTGGGTACAATACACAGATACCTATACAATACACAGAGCGGGGTACAATACAGAGATACCTATACAATACACAGAGCTGGGTACAATACAGAGATACCTATACAATACACAGAGCTGGGTACAATACAGAGATACCTATACAATACACAGAGCTGGGTACAATACAGAGATACCTATACAATACACAGAGCTGGATACAATACAGAGATACCTATACAATACACAGAGCTGGGTACAATACAGAGATACCTATACAATACACAGAGCTGGGTACAATACACAGATACCTATACAACACACAGAGCTGGGTACAATACACAGATACCTATACAATACACAGAGGTGGGTACAATACACAGATACCTATACAATACACAGAGCTGGGTACAATACAGAGATACCTATACAATACACAGAGCTGGGTACAATACACAGATACCTATACAATACACAGAGCGGGGTACAATACAGAGATACCTATGCAATACACAGAGCTGGGTACAATACACAGATACCTATACAATACACAGAGGTGGGTACAATATACAGATACCTATACAACACACAGAGCTGGGTACAATACACAGATACCTATACAATACACAGAGGTGGGTACAATACACAGATACCTATACAATACACAGAGCTGGGTACAATACAGAGATACCTATACAATACACAGAGCTGGGTACAATACACAGATACCTATACAATACACAGAGCTGGGTACAATACACAGATACCTATACAATACACAGAGCTGGGTACAATACACAGATACCTATACAATACACAGAGGTGGGTACAATACACAGATACCTATACAATACACAGAGGTGGGTACAATACACAGATACCTATACAATACACAGAGCTGGGTACAATACAGAGATAGCTATACAATACACAGAGCTGGATACAATACAGAGATACCTATACAATACACAGAGCTGGGTACAATACAGAGATACCTATACAATACACAGAGCTGGGTACAATACAGAGATACCTATACAATACACAGAGCTGGGTACAATACAGAGATAGCTATACAATACACAGAGCTGGATACAATACAGAGATACCTATACAATACATAGAGCTGGGTACAATACAGAGATACCTATACAATACACAGAGCTGGGTACAATACAGAGATACCTATACAATACACAGAGCTGGGTACAATACAGAGATACCTATACAATACACAGAGCTGGGTACAATACAGAGATACCTATACAATACACAGAGCTGGGTACAATACACAGATACCTATACAATACACAGAGCTGGGTACAATACAGAGATACCTATACAATACACAGAGCTGGGTACAATACACAGATACCTATACAATACACAGAGCTGGGTACAATACAGAGATACCTATACAATACATAGAGCTGGGTACAATACAGAGATACCTATACAATACACAGAGCTGGGTACAATACAGAGATACCTATACAATACACAGAGCTGGGTACAATACAGAGATACCTATACAATACACAGAGCTGGGTACAATACAGAGATACCTATACAATACACAGAGCTGGGTACAATACAGAGATACCTATACAATACACAGAGCTGGGTACAATACAGAGATACCTATACAATGCACAGAGCTGGGCACAATACAGAGATACCTATACAATACATAGAGCAAGGTACAATACAGAGATACCTATACAATACACAGAGATGGTACAATACAGAGATACCTATACAATACACAGAGCTGGGTACAATACAGAGATACCTATACAATACACAGAGCTGGGTACAATACAGAGATACCTATACAATACACAGAGCTGGATACAATACAGAGATACCTATACAATACACAGAGCTGGGTACAATGCAGAGATACCTATACAATACACAGAGCTGGGTACAATACAGAGATACCTATACAATACACAGAGCTGGGTACAATACAGAGATACCTATACAATACACAGAGCTGGATACAATACACAGATACCTATACAATACACAGAGCTGGGTACAATACAGAGATCGCTATACAATACACAGAGCTGGGTACAATACAGAGATACCTATACAATACACAGAGCTGGGTACAATGCAGAGATACCTATACAATACACAGAGCTGGGTACAATACAGAGATACCTATGCAATACACAGAGCTGGGTACAATACAGAGATACCTATACAATACACAGAGCTGGGTACAATACAGAGATACCTATACAATACACAGAGCTGGATACAATACAGAGATACCTATACAATACACAGAGCTGGGTACAATACAGAGATACCTATACAATACACAGAGCTGGGTACAATACAGAGATACCTATGCAATACACAGAGCTGGGTACAATGCAGAGATACCTATACAATACACAGAGCTGGGTACAATGCAGAGATACCTATACAATACACAGAGCTGGATACAATGCAGAGATACCTATACAATACACAGAGCTGGGTACAATACACAGATACCTATACAATACACAGAGCTGGGTACAATACAGAGATACCTATACAATACACAGAGCTGGGTACAATACAGAGATACCTATACAATACACAGAGCTGGGTACAATACAGAGATACCTATACAATACACAGAGCTGGGTACAATACAGAGATACCTATACAATACACAGAGCTGGGTACAATACAGAGATACCTATGCAATACACAGAGCTGGATACAATACACAGATACCTATACAATACACAGAGCTGGGTACAATACAGAGATACCTATGCAATACACAGAGCTGGGTACAATGCAGAGATACCTATACAATACACAGAGCTGGGTACAATACAGAGATACCTATACAATACACAGAGCTGGGTACAATACAGAGATACCTATACAATACACAGAGCTGGGTACAATACAGAGATACCTATACAATACACAGAGCTGGGTACAATACAGAGATACCTATACAATACACAGAGCTGGGTACAATACAGAGATACCTATACAATACACAGAGCTGGATACAATACAGAGATACCTATACAATACACAGAGCTGGGTACAATACAGAGATACCTATACAATACACAGAGCTGGGTACAATACAGAGATACCTATACAATACACAGAGCTGGGTACAATACAGAGATACCTATACAATACACAGAGCTGGGCACAATACAGAGATACCTATACAATACACAGAGCTGGATACAATACAGAGATACCTATACAATACACAGAGCTGGATACAATACAGAGATACCTATACAATACACAGAGCTGGGTACAATACAGAGATACCTATACAATACACAGAGCTGGATACAATACAGAGATACCTATACAATACACAGAGCTGGGTACAATACACAGATACCTATACAATACACAGAGCTGGGTACAATGCAGAGATACCTATACAATACACAGAGCTGGGTACAATACAGAGATACCTATACAATACACAGAGCTGGGTACAATACAGAGATACCTATACAATACACAGAGCTGGGTACAATACAGAGATACCTATACAATACACAGAGCTGGGTACAATACAGAGATACCTATACAATACACAGAGCTGGATACAATACAGAGATACCTATACAATACACAGAGCTGGGTACAATACAGAGATACCTATACAATACACAGAGCTGGGTACAATACAGAGATACCTATACAATACACAGAGCTGGGTACAATACACAGATACCTATACAATACACAGAGCTGGGTACAATACAGAGATACCTATACAATACATAGAGCTGGGTACAATACAGAGATACCTATGCAATACACAGAGCTGGGTACAATACAGAGATACCTATACAATACACAGAGCTGGTACAATGCAGAGATACCTATACAATACACAGAGCTGGGTACAATACAGAGATACCTATACAATACACAGAGCTGGTACAATGCAGAGATACCTATACAATACACAGAGCTGGGTACAATACAGAGATACCTATACAATACACAGAGCTGGTACAATACAGAGATACCTATACAATACACAGAGCTGGGTACAATACAGAGATACCTATACAATACACAGAGCTGGTACAATGCAGAGATACCTATGCAATACACAGAGCTGGGTACAATACAGAGATACCTATACAATACACAGAGCTGGGTACAATACAGAGATACCTATACAATACACAGAGCTGGGTACAATACAGAGATACCTATACAATACACAGAGCTGGTACAATGCAGAGATACCTATACAATACACAGAGCTGGGTACAATACAGAGATACCTATACAATACACAGAGCTGGTACAATACAGAGATACCTATACAATACACAGAGCTGGGTACAATACAGAGATACCTATACAATACACAGAGCTGGTACAATGCAGAGATACCTATGCAATACACAGAGCTGGGTACAATACAGAGATACCTATACAATACACAGAGCTGGGTACAATACAGAGATACCTATACAATACACAGAGCTGGGTACAATACAGAGATACCTATACAATACACAGAGATGGTACAATACACAAAGTTTTGTTTTTTTACCAAGATAAAAAATACTGTTACCAAAGCTTCTACCCTGTTTGCGTAAAAATTTGAATGCATGGGAGGGTTCAGACTTAAAGGAACTCTCTAAGCCCCGTAGCCATTACAGCATAATGTAGTGGTTATGGTACAAGGCATGTCTTGGTGCCTCCCACGTCTCAGTGGCAGTGCAGGGCTTAGCTCATTGGCTGAGAGCAATCAGCGGATGCTTTAGCCAATGAGCTGGGCCTGCATTAGCGGGATTCGCTCAGGAGAGCTTTCGGAAGCTCCTCGCAGACGTTCTTCAGCCTCTTTGAGGCTCACTGGAGTCAGGGAGCAGCGCTGTGTGGGAAGCCATACTGTTACTAAACAGACTTCTTACTTGGGGGGCGTCAGACTACTTCTACCACCATAATCACTGCAACACGGTGTAGTTGTTATGGTTATTGAGGTATTCCATTCGGCGGAGAATGAATAAAAATGCAGCATGCGTTTTCTATTTGCGCCTATCACTTATTTCAGCCTAAATTTGTCCACTCAGCACAACCGATTGTTTAATTACAAACCCCCAAAGTTTTATTTTGTTCCAACTCGCTCGGCTCTGTCCAGTAAACACACTGCTTGAACGAGCTAGACAATTCTTAATGTAAGAAGATTCTCTGAGCTCCTGTGACTGCAGAGCCTTAAGAATCATTACCAAGACTTCCATCAGGCCCTCATTAGTTTTTAGATAGTGTTTTAATGACAACTTGAAAGGCTTACCATACTGCCCTTGTACTATTTATGATCCTAACAGCGCTAATGTGCACTTAATGAGAAATTCTTGTCTTGCTTATAAATCCTGCAGCCAACATTCAATTTATTGACAGATGTTAGCTGGGGCCTCTTTAAAATTACTTCATAAATCTTGCAGGATAAAAAGCTTCAAGTTTGGTTATATTAAAGGGGGGGCTTTGTTGACAGTTTCATATTTAACTGTTTGCGACTGTTTCTCTGTTAAAATATCGAAGTCGCTGTTCTGCTAGAATCTGCCCAGTACAAAACCCAAAATACCAGTTTCATCGTTTAGATACAACGTAGTAATAAATAAATGCTTGCACTGGATTTGCATCGAAGCACAGTTTCCGATAGATCACACTTGCTTAATGCTTAGCTTGTCTTTTTTAATGTTTCACCTTAAAGGGACAGCGTCAGTCTTGCAATGTTTACAATGTAACTGTAGGAATAAAACGGTATCTGTTATTAGTGCTAGCAGTTCAGAAGGTGAAGATACAAATAAACAGAGATAGACCATGCTTTGGACGTTTCACAAGTGATTGAACAGATCATTTGCTGCGCAACACCCTATAGGAAGGAGTCTTAACTTTAGGCACCTGGAGTGACCCTTTAAAACTCATTTGAAAGATATTAGCTCACGATTTAGATTATTTTTCATACTAAGGTTTTTTCTAGGTATTAGGCTGATTTGTATATTTACATTTCTCAATAGCAATTTTTTGTTTTTGCTTGGGATTGGTTTCTGATCTCCGGACGATGTTTTGTGTTTCTTTTCAATGTTTACAGAATTAGAAAATGTCTGCACCAGTGTCTGACAATGACGTCAGAAGTTGTCAATGTTGTCAATGGGCGTAATGTTTCTTATTGATGTTAATCACGTAATCTTGACATCGATCTGCTAAGATCACAAGGTTAACGATAAAACCAAATGCCAGTTTCACAAACTGTGCCATTTCATCGGAGGTTGAAAGCTAACAGTCCAATAACATGGCATGATGTGTATCGTGGCAGTTTAAGATGGCACGGTAACAAACTCCCTACACTACGCCGTTTCATGCCACGTACTTGTTTTATTTATTAAACTCGTATGCAAGACCGCTGTTAGATTTGGCCATTTGGGAGGGATTCACTAATTTGTTATCAAGTTTTCTCTTGGCTGCTGAGTTTGATAAGAGGAAATGGGTCTAATAATGTTTTATCCAGTGTTTGCGATTGCTAAGGCTACTTTTATACGTCTTGCTGTGCTTTTTCATGTTTTTTTTTATTCTGCAGAAAATGTAGCATTCGGCAGATAAAATGTCCACTTTCCACTCATTTCTTATCTTCGTTAATTTACAATATGTATTATTTACACTCCACCTTGTGCTTGTGAATTGGGGGCAGGTGGGGAGGTTGGGGGGGGGGGGGGGGGGTACTGTCAATGATCAGTGGTAACTCTAAAACATCATCAAACCTCGGGGTCACAGTTTCTGTTCCTAGTAGGGTCAATTCATTCGTTCAACCATCGGAGGTCAATACAATGGGTTAAAGTAATCTTTAATAAAAGCTACCAATTATATTACGATAACGTGTAACAAATCACATTGTGGTATATATAAAATGTATTTTCTTATTATTTGTGAGCGCACCTGGTTTAACATTCAGGTTACGAATGATTTGATTTATTTTTTTGTTCTGTGAAAATTGGCGGTAGTTCTGAGACTTTTAGTGATGCGAATTTCTGGTTGCAAAGTGTCTTTGGAAACAATTTTGAAACCTTGTTTTTTGTAGATATGCAAATTGCGATCTCTCCCACTTTTACTAAGCATTTAATGATTACAGCGGGATATGTCTGATAAGTCCTGGCTGCCCCGTCTAATCCTTTTAGCTAAGTTCTTTGTGACCCCATTGTGTTCTGCACTTATTCCAAGTATCAGTGTGTCAGGCCTGATAAAGTGTTGATGCTGATAGGAAGTGATCATGGAACTCTCTTGCCAGTGAATACTATATATGTTATGCTGATAAGAACTGAGAGCTGGAATAGAGATTCTTGCCAGGACTTAGCGGACGTTCGGCTATGAGCCCATTCGTCCCCTTCACCATCTCAAGCTGATCTCTTTGTGTCAGAGGAAAGAGAGATTTCCTGATTTTACTACTTACCTCAGATTTCAAAGCAATGAACCTTGGGTGAGAGTGGGCAGAAAGATATAGGTACTTTAATTTAAATTATGACCAGCAGCAATTTGTTCGGCAAACACCTTCGTATACGTAGTGCTGCACAATGTTATCTGGTTTCTAGGTTCCTTATCCCAAGTGTTCACATAATGTAGAAAGTATTTATCTCTTTGAAGGAACAAGCCTGTATTCCTAACGCTTTAGTTCCCGTGTCCTTGTATATAGTCAGGTGACCCCCGTGTGTTTGACTGACTTTTTTACAGCACAGAGACTCCCTCGGTACTGCTTAGCTCTCCACCTCCCATGATGTCATGGAGGAGGAATGGTCTCATTCCAAGTTCTTAATGCTGGGCCACCGGTTTGGAAAACAGGGCATTTGGCTGTCGTGTTCCATTGCTATGTGCTGCAGCTTTACATCGTTGCACCATTTGACATATCGCCCCTTGGTGTTTTTCCTTGACAGTGCCATGGCAGCTAATGTGGCCTTTCTCCCAGTAATTTGACCTGTCCTGTCAGTGCTTTACCCATGTCATATAATGGGATCCTGTCACCTTAAGAGAACTATATAATATAGCGCTTAAAGGGTTACCCCAAGCTCACTGTAGTGGCTATGCTGCTAGGAGTACCCTGGCCTGGTACCCCAGTATTGGGAAAACTTGCTTAGCAATGGCTTTCCCCCTTACCTGGGAATATTACTTCCTGATATGACAAAGTTACACGCCAGGAGTTAGAACATTTTAATAGTATTCTTTTACTGCTACGGTATAGCAAAATGTTGCAATTTTGACTTTTGTTAGTGTATGAAATCTTCCCATAAATTGCACCCATTAATTCAGACATCTCAATGTATATCATCACCTCTTGGAAAACGAAGACTTAGGTTAAGATTAACGTCAGAAATTACATCTCCTAAAATGGGTTTATTTTTTGTTTACGAAGTGATTGCGCATACATGCACTCAGGAAACGAAATTATTAAATCCGTAAAAGGTTAAAGGTAACGACTTCAGAAGTTGTTTTTATCATCTAATAATTACATTGCTAACATTATAATTCGCTACCAACTTGAATTTATTGGATAAGCTTGACGGTGCGAACGTGTATATTTGTAAGTTGTTATGGTGGAGTGGTTAGTGTGTATATTTGTAAGTTGTTATGGTGGAGTGGTTAGTGTGTATATTTGTAAGTTGTTATGGTGAGGTGGTTAGTGTGTATATTTGTAAGTTGTTATGGTGGAGTGGTTAGTGTGTATATTTGTAAGTTGTTATGGTGGAGTGCTTAGTGTGTATATTTGTAAGTTGTTATGCTGGAGTGCTTAGTGTGTATATTTGTAAGTTGTTATGGTGGAGTGCTTAGTGTGTATATTTGTAAGTTGTTATGGTGGAGTGCTTAGTGTGTATATTTGTAAGTTGTTATGGTGGAGTGCTTAGTGTGTATATTTGTAAGTTGTTATGGTGGAGTGGTTAGTGTGTATATTTGCAAGTTGTTATGGTGGAGTGCTTAGTGTGTATATTTGTAAGTTGTCATGGTGGAGTGCTTAGTTTGTATATTTGTAAGTTGTTATGGTGGAGTGCTTAGTGTGTATATTTGTAAGTTGTTATGGTGGAGTGCTTAGTGTGTATATTTGTAAGTTGTTATGGTGGAGTGCTTAGTGTGTATATTTGTAAGTTGTTATGGTGGAGTGCTTAGTGTGTATATTTGTAAGTTGTTATGGTGGAGTGGTTTGTGTGTATATTTGTAAGTTGTTATGGTGGAGTGGTTAGTGTGTATATTTGTAAGTTGTTATGGTGGAGTGCTTAGTGTGTATATTTGTAAGTTGTTATGGTGGAGTGCTTAGTGTGTATATTTGTAAGTTGTTATGGTGGAGTGCTTAGTGTGTATATTTGTAAGTTGTTATGGTGGAGTGCTTAGTGTGTATATTTGTAAGTTGTTATGGTGGAGTGGTTAGTGTGTATATTTGCAAGTTGTTATGGTGGAGTGCTTAGTGTGTATATTTGTAAGTTGTCATGGTGGAGTGCTTAGTTTGTATATTTGTAAGTTGTTATGGTGGAGTGCTTAGTGTGTATATTTGTAAGTTGTTATGGTGGAGTGCTTAGTGTGTATATTTGTAAGTTGTTATGGTGGAGTGCTTAGTGTGTATATTTGTAAGTTGTTATGGTGGAGTGCTTAGTGTGTATATTTGTAAGTTGTTATGGTGGAGTGGTTTGTGTGTATATTTGTAAGTTGTTATGGTGGAGTGCTTAGTGTGTATATTTGTAAGTTGTTATGGTGGAGTGCTTAGTGTGTATATTTGTAAGTTGTTATGGTGGAGTGGTTAGTGTGTATATTTGTAAGTTGTTATGGTGGGGTGGTTAGTGTGTATATTTGTAAGTTGTTATGGTGGAGTGGATAGTGTGTATATTTGTAAGTTGTTATGGTGGAGTGGTTAGTGTGTATATTTGTAAGTTGTTATGGTGGAGTGGTTAGTGTGTATATTTGCAAGTTGTTATGGTGGAGTGCTTAATGCGTATATTTGTAAGTTGTTATGCTGGAGTGGTTAGTGTGTATATTTGTAAGTTGTTATGGTGGAGTGCTTAGTGTGTATATTTGTAAGTTGTTATGGTGGAGTCCTTAATGTGTATATTTGTAAGTTGTTATGGTGGAGTGGTTAGTGTGTATATTTGTAAGTTGTTATGGTGGAGTGGTTAGTGTGTATATTTGTAAGTTGTTATGGTGGAGTGCTTAGTGTGTATATTTGTAAGTTGTTATGGTGGAGTGGTTAGTGTGTATATTTGTAAGTTGTTATGGTGGGGTGGTTAGTGTGTATATTTGTACGTTGTTATGGTGGAGTGGTTAGTGTGTATATTTGTAAGTTGTTATGGTGGAGTGATTAGTGTGTATATTTGTAAGTTGTTATGGTGGAGTGGTCAGTGTGTATATTTGTAAGTTGTTATGGTGGAGTGCTTAGTGTGTATATTTGTAAGTTGTTATGGTGGAGTGGTTAGTGTGTATATGTGTAAGTTGTTATGGTGGAGTGCTTAGTGTGTATATTTGTAAGTTGTTATGGTGGAGTGGTTAGTGTGTATATGTGTAAGTTGTTATGGTGGAGTGCTTAGTGTGTCTATTTGTAAGTTGTTATGGTGGAGTGCTTAGTGTGTATATTTGTAAGTTGTTATGGTGGAGTGCTTAGTGTGTATATTTGTAAGTTGTTATGGTGGAGTGCTCAGTGTATATATTTGTAAGTTGTTATGGTGGAGTGGTTAGTGTGTATATTTGTAAGTTGTTATGGTGGAGTGGTTAGTGTGTATATTTGTAAGTTGTTATGGTGGAGTGCTCAGTGTGTATATGTGTAAGTTGTTATGGTGGAGTGCTTAGTGTGTATATTTGTAAGTTGTTATGGTGGAGTGGTTAGTGTGTATATTTGTAAGTTGTTATGGTGGAGTGCTCAGTGTATATATTTGCCTACGTAGTGTCTGTGTGAATTTACGTGTGTGCTTGTGTGTAGTGTCAGTTTGTTGGAATATTTAAAATGTTTCATTCCTCTGTCAATACCCCGTTTAGTGGGTAAAGCACAGTTCCAGGGTAGGCTGATTTGTACGGTCGGCTGCGATGATTCGCTGACCAAACATGCATCTGCCTGCTCCCATCAGCTTGTCTGGAAAGCACCCGATCATATCGGTTCTAATCAGAAGGCATTGCCGCTGTCACATGGAATGATCACTGAGCTTTTAAATAAATGTGGGTCGCGGGAAAGCCAGTCTGAGATGTATAATACATAACAATGTGTAGCAGCATGCAGCAATGAGCCGCTGATCTGTTGTAGAGAGGACCTATTAGTCACAGAGAACAAGTTAGGAAATTTGCCGTAATATATTTCTAGAGAGTATTGCAGAGTAGTGAAGGCTACCTAACTCAATGGAAAGAGGGAGCAGGACCGCGTGAGGCAGTGATGGCAGCCAATGCTGGCCCTCCAGGTGTTTGTGAACTTCATTTCCCATCATGCTCAAACAGCCATCAAAGCAGATTGAGGTCTAAGTTTACGTACTCTGTGGGTGTAACAATGTCCCCCCCCCCAAAAAGGGTGTCTTAGGCCTAAAATAGCTGGACTGCTTCCTAGCTGGAACAGGGGAAAACCTCAGCACTTCTACCCAAGTCGCCGTGGCTTGACTGGGGTCCTCCTGGAGCCTCTCCGTCCTGGAACAGGGTAGGGGACTAGCTCTATTCCCTCCCAGGGACTGGACAACACACAGTCCAGGGAGCTCTAGTCCTTACAAGGACTTTCCTCACCGAATCCTCCAGAAGCTGGAACAAGGTGCTGAGCAGTGATTATATCCCTTTCCCCTCCCAGTAACTAGACAACACATAGATCTGGGAGTACAACTGATTTTAATGAGCCAAACTCTGCCTTTTATGCACAGACCCCAGCTGGGGGTCTCCATTGTATTTAGCACAAGCCCCTCCCAGGAATCTCTGGGCCTGCGAGATAATTGCGTTAAGGACCGGTAAGCTAATTATCTCCCTGGCATAGAGAGCCAAAACAAAAATATAAAAACATCAAAGTACCCCAAAACATAATAAAAACACACAATAACCTCACAAATAATACATCCCTACGTATATAGCCCTGATCTGAGCGACCAAGTTCTCCAAATAGTGTTCAGATCCCTGCAGTGAAGGGGAAATGCCACCGTGTTAAAGTTCTGACCGGCCGTACATGTTGCTCTTTACCCAAAATAGTTCCAGGGTGTTTGGTGTTTTTGCCGCAAACCAAGTTGTCCGGGAACCGACGGTCACCATGACGAAAACAGTTCCATAACATTCACGGCTCAGTCCTGCTGAGGTGATTGGGAACCCATAAAGTCCTCATGCCGAAATTAGCTCCATAGCAGTCGCGGCTAAGTACCGCTGGGACTATTCATGGATTTGGTTCATGCGACCACCAGAGAGCCAACGTTCGGTTCTATTTACATGAAGGGAAAGTGCCGAACCAGGGGCACCCAGGGAAAGCTACTAATGACGGCTGGGCAGAGTAACTCCCAAACGATGTCCCAGACCTGGACCATAGTTGGTGGGCAGGATGTCGGCTTCCACACTCCTCCAGGAGTCTGTAGCAAACGTACGTGGGAAGAAGTGTTTGTCACAACTAGTATAGCCCTAAAATGTGCAATTTTCTTGTTTAAGTGTTATTGTAGTGCCAGGAATAGAATGCTGTATTCTATTCTGCCTCACCCCTACCTTGCGCCCCCTCCCCGCCCCCCCCACCTCCGCCCCCTCCTCCGCCCTGCGACAAGCGGGATCTAATGCGCATGCGCGGCACATGCTGCATGCTTAGAATTCCCCATAGGAAAGCATTTAATCAATGCTTTCCTATGGGGAAAATCTAATGCTGGAGGTCCTCAAGCAGAACATGAGGACATCCAGCGTCAGACAATGGACCATAAGTCCGTTACGATTCCGGAAGCCCTCTAGTGGCTGTCTGATAGACAGCCCCGGAGGGCAGACTTAGAGCTGCAATGTAAACATCACAGTATCTCTGGAACTGCAATGTTTTACATAGCAGCATTAGGTGTAAAAGGGACACAGCACCCAGACCACTTCAATGAGCTGAAGTGGTCTGGGTGCCTACAGTTTCCCTTTAATTCTATATAATTCTCAGTTTAATGTTTTGCTTCATATTTCATACTTAGAATCACGTTTATTTTGCAGTCAGGGGACACCTATTATCTTGGTAGGGCAACTCAGCAGGGACATGCTTCCATGGATCTACTTTCTTTGCATTATAACAGCGAGGCCCTGGCTTTGCCTAGGGAGCCTCAGCGTGTCGGTTTATGGAACGAGTTTGCCCCATGGGATACTTTTTGTGGCTGTTTCACTGTCTCTCTCAGGTCAGACGCTGTCAGCATTTTAGAGCAAGCAGTGGGCACTACAGGGAGAAGAAGATATTTGTTAGAAAACACAAACCACATAAAGATCTAACGACTCCCACAACTCGCACAAAGAGAAAGCAGAAGACAAATCACCTTGACGGCGTATTTAGTGTATTTTAGCCATTTAGTCAACAGTCCCCGACTCCTTGCCACAAAAAGACGGTCAATCCAGTTGTTAATGAATAAAGATAGAAAGAGGAGGAATCCATTACTGCGGCTTCCATCAAATCATCTCAGTCATCGCAATCGGCATGGTTAATAAAATAATGCACTTTAACAAGAAAAAAGACTACAGAAAAGGATATGTGCTGGCTTATTGTTTGCTATCATGCAGGCCTGTATAATTGCCATTATGGATAACGCACTCTCCTGGATTTCATGGTGTAACCAGGTCTGAGGTTAGGCAATCCTCACAATGTGCTTTGGTAAAAAGTAATGATGGCCTAGGCACTCAAGTGCAATCCAGTTGGCAGAGCAAGTTGACAAAGGCCCAGTCGTGGGCCGAAACGTTTCTATTTTGCTCCAATAAATCTGACCTGTCTGGCAAGTCAGCAGGCCGGCAACCTTCATCTGTTTTTGTGAAGTTTGTTTCATGTACGGTGCGCAGTTTTAATGACACACTATTTTGCTAAATTTAGGACAGTTACAAAGTGTGATTATTATTTCTGAATTATACTGAATGCAAAGGATTCTGGGAAAGATCAAAGAAGATTTGACATGAGTGGCAGCATAGCTACCCCTTGACAGCTTCGATGCCCATGCTAGGCCCAATTGTGACGTAATAATTACTTTTTTACTATACCTGCAATTTTCTTCCTCAATCAATGAAACCGGTTTTCAAAGCAAAAGACTTTGAAATATTTCTAGTACGATCATCTCACAGTTTAAATTACACATCAGGTCAAGACTCCACTAACGGTGTATCACGACCCAGAGATTCCGTAAAAACTTGACTATTTCCCTTTCTGGTCATTTTTGTGTATCTTGACTCGTTTCTTATAGGTGTAAACAGCAAATGTTTTTCTTTAAAAACAGGACGTTAAAACATTCTAACAGGCTCCTGGTCAGCACTGGATGCACAATAGAAAAATGAAAAAAGTTAAAAGAAAAAAGCCCGAATAGGTCTGATTTCCTGTTGTGCTCAGCCATATATCACCGACGTCCCATCTGTGCTATTTGTCGGTGACAGAATGACAGCTGTCATTTATCACTCTGCGCTGGAGGAAACTGTGGGAAGAAGGATGGAAATTTTTTTGGAAGCAGTCAGTGTCTGCGGGCTCCTACATCATTAAAAGGGGGGGTTTCATAAGAAATCTGTGTGCAATGGGATAACATTTACTGTCAACAGCTGAGTAAAATAAAGCATAACAATGTATCACCGCTGGGTGCTTGCAATCCATTGTCTCCACGGGACGCCTCAATGTCGAAAGTTGTGTTGGTGAACCCTGGCACTACAGAACCTTGTGAACTACATGATGTATGATGCCAGGCTGGGGATTGTGGGGAATTCAGTGCCAGGGTTTTACTCACTGCCATAACGTTTTTGGAGGTAGAGTATGACACCGATTTATATAAATCTGCCTATAGCTGTTGCTGTGCCTTTAAGGCTTGCTTAGATTCTTGGGAAATGTAGTTTAAAGCCTTACTGTGTATACAGATATTGGGCTTGCCGTTGGTTGACTTATATACCCATGGTACAGCGCTACGGAATTTGCTGGCGCCATATAAATAATAATAATAATAATAATAATAATGACTGCATATCTTGTTTTTCTATTGAAACAGAAAATAATTTTTAAAAAATCAACAAAATGCGTTTGACTACATGCCGTGTATTGGATTGATGCGTACATTGCTCCCCTGTTATGTCAGCCTGTTGGTCCTTATCTTCCTGCATTGTGTAATGTATCGCTGAATACCTAGGATAGAATTTAGTCATTGCTAAAATGGAATCCGGGTACCAGACAATCACGGAGAATAAAAAATATTAGAAAATACAGATTGATTTTCTTTGGGACTATCCACATGGAAAGACAGTTTTTTGAAAATAAAAATTCAAATTTTACATAAAAAAATAAAAAGATACCAAAGGTATCCACAATCACAGCTCTGTCACAGCAGCAATGGGCTTTGCTCTGGCCAGTTAGGGTCTCTTACAATCAGGAGCCCCTCATTCTATCAGTTTAGCCTAATCATTTCCCAGAAGCCCCTGTCCAGTTTTGTGAACGAGGTTGTGAACTGAATGGAGTGCGAGCACTGTAGGAATATTTTGCGTTTCCCAATGAGGGATTTTAACTGGAAACAAAGACACAAAATGACATCAGTGATTGCGCTAGCTAATGCAAGTGTGTTCAGGGCGCAAGAGGCGGGACCCATCATAGCCCGTGCAATGAGAGCAAGTGTTTATGGTACTTAGATCTGTTATGTTTCTTTGTTTTATGTATAACACTTTCTCTAATTTTGGCTGCATTTAGTTTTTTCTGTCCTTAAAGGAACCCTCCAAGTACCATAGCCACTAAAATGCATTATAGTGGTTATAGTTCCCGAAGTACCCCCTGCTTACCAAGACACTGCTTGAGAACAGTTTGACTTCGTACCTGGTTCACCGTTCCTGCCGAGCAGGGCCGGATTAAGAGCCCAGTGGGCCTGGTGCTGATAATTATGATGGGCCTAATTACAAAATCTTATTGACCAAAAACACTAAAACAGTCCTACCTCCTAAGCGTCATGTATCTGATGGAGATGATGCTGGAGGGAAACTCATAGGATGCAACTATGAGAAAACACAAACCCTTTGCTAATCTCACGCTTTCATCTTTCAAGTAAACCCATACCCCCTAACAGCAGTGTCCAGTAAAGCAGGAAGTCTATGGATACAGTAAAAGGGTGGGCCACTGACACAAATCACATAACCAGAACGTCCGAAAGGGCGAACATACACAAAAAGGGTGCATGTCTGTGTCCCCATGTCTCCCAGTCCCTTAGTGTCTGTGTCCCCATGTCTCCCAGTGTCCCCATGTCACTAGGACACTAGGGGACATTGAGAGACATTGGGACACTGGGAGACATGGGGACACAGATACTAGGGAACACTGGGAGACCTGGGGACACTGAGACTCTTGGGGACACTGGGAGACATGGGGACACAGGGTGATAGACACGAGGGGACACTGGGAGACATGGGGCACTGAGACACTGTGATATATGTAGGGGGCACTGGAGACTTGATAAAGACCTGGGTACAGGTCAAAATGTTGCAGTGTCCAATTCACCTGCCTAAAGCTATCACAGTGAGTGCCTGAGATTTTTTTATTTTATACTAGGGGACACTGAGACACTACGGGCACTGAGAGACATCGGCACTGAGAGACATGGGGCACTGAGACACTCTGATACATAGGGGACACTGATACCTAGGGGACATTGGAGACTTGATAAAGACCTGGGTAAAGGTCGAAACGTTGCGGTGTCCAATAAACCTGCCTAAATCTATTACAGTGAGTGCCTGAGATTTTTTCTTTTATACTAGGGGACACTGAGACACTAGGAGACATGGGGACATTGGGGGACTAGGGGACTTTGGGAGACTAGGAAACACTAGGGACACTGGCACACTACAGACACTGAGAGACACCAGGGACACATGGGGATACTGAGATACTAGGGACACTGGCTGGGAGATGTGGGGACACTGGGAGTGCCCCATGTCTCCTAGGTCTCAAAGTCGCCCAGTGTCCCCATGTCTCCCTGTGTCCCCCAGTGTTTCCATGTCTCTCATTGTCCCCTAGTGTCTCAGTGTCCCCATGTCACCCAGTGTCCCCTAATGTTTGTATCCCCATGTCTTCCAGTGTCCCTTAGAGTCTGTGTCCCCATGTCTCCCAATGTCCCAATGTCACTAGGACACTAGGGGACACTTAGAGACATGGGGACACATGGTAACACTGGCAGACATGGGGCCACTGAGACACTAGGGACAGTGGCTGGGAGACATGGGGACACAGACTAGTGGCCACTGCGAGACATGGGGCCACTGTGTCCCTAGTGTCTCAGGGTCTCCATGTTCCCCAGTGTCCCAATGTCTCAGCATCCCAATGTCTTGGAGCTGCTGTCTGGACTCTCTGTGCAGAGCTGCTCCCCCGTGGATCAGTGAGTAGAGAGAGGCAGGGAGGGAGATGCCGTAACTTCTTATCACTGCCTCTATCCACACAAACAGCGACCCCTACTGGCCGGCGCTGGTACTGCAGAATAATCTCTGTTTATACTGAGACAGACATTTGTATTGCCGGTATTACTGCAATACCGGCACCGGCTAGGCAGCCTCAAATACCTGAGAAATACTTCTAAGAAATACCTGGCAACCCTAAGAAATACATGAGAAATACCTGGCAACCCTATGCGTAGTGTGTAAAAAAAAAAAAAAAAAAAAAAAAATGTTTTTTTTTTTTTTTTTTTTTAAATCAATGGGCCTATTCCATGGGCCTGGGCCTGGAGCTGCAGCTCCATCAGCCCCTATGTTAATCCGGCCCTGCTGCCGAGAGCTTGTAGCCCTCTATCTCAGACTGGCAGAGCGGGGCTTCGCTCACTGGCTGTGATCATCTGATGCACTCACCCAATGAGCTGGCCCTGCACTGCAGATCTTACTGCAGATCTCACACGTTCCTTAATACAGAGCATCATGGGCGATGTAGTCCACAACATCTGGAGTGCCGAAGGTTCCCCTGCCCTGATTTATACAGAGCATCATGGGATATGTAGTCCACAACATCTGGAGTGCCGAGGGTTCCCCTGGTTTATATTTGTTTGCTGTTTTACGCCTCCCATTCTTTATGTTGGAATAAAACCCTTTTGTTGTTGTTGTTTAACACAGCGGAGGTTAAATACACATTGTGTTATTTGTAAAGTGACAGGATGCTGGAGGGAGACCAGATGTCACGTTTCAGCTTTTTAACATGGAAGGACATATCAGCCATTTATACAGCAGAACTCCATCGAATCCATTGCGGCCCTGCAGGATGTATTATTTATAAAGGGGATATTCACTAAACAGTGAACATACCTCCCACGTTTTACACCACCAAAAAGTGCCACTACTCAGAACAATTACAGGGAGATATGACCAGGGAAGAGACACGGGCAAATTATGCTGTAAGGAACAAGAATACGATATTTTATTTGAATGCGCTAATCATTAATTACAATCATTTTTATAGCGCCAACATAGAACAGCTCTGTACAATAAGTAAACCGTACCATCCAATCAGAGTGCTCTGACAGGTAAATGAAGAGACTGACAGGTAAGTCTCTAAATTTACCTGTCACAGCACTCTGATTGGTTGGTTTGAAATCCACCAATCAGAGTGCTCTGTGTAATTTTACACAGCGTGGGAAAGTTCTTTGGAATTTTCCCACGCTGTGTAATTTGACTCATAACACTCTGATTGGTGGATTAAGTCTCTTCATTTACCTGTCAGAGCACTCTGATTGGATGGCTTAAAAACACCAATCAGAGTGCTCTGAGCCTAATTGCAGGGCGGGACAAGGCTTTATAAGCCTTCCCCCGCCCTGCAGAGCTTAGTCTGCACGGAGCCCTCCATGGGTGAAGATGGATTATTTTTTTTGCGCTCGTTTTTATTTTTTATTTTTTTAATTGCGTTGGTTATTATGGTTTTTTATTTGGACTTTTTTGGGGCTGAAAAAAAGAAGATTTTAGAAGAAAGAAAACATCCAATGGTAAGTTTTTTTTCTTTTTCTTTACAGGTTCTTAGTTAAAGGTCCCCCCCCTCATTATTTTTAGGGTGAGGGGGCTAGGTAGGGGGATACTTTTTTTTCCGGGGGGGGGGGGTGACTAGGGGTTTGGGGACCCCTAGTCACTGGGGGGGGAAATTTTTTAAGGCCCCCACCCGCCGCTCAGGGGTGGGGGCCGGGGGCAGGACAATAGGTCCCCCCCTATTGGTATTTAGGGCCCCCACCCGCCGCTCAGGGGTGGGGGCCAGGGGGAGGACAATAGGTCCCCCCCATTGGTATTTCGGGCCCCCACCCGCTGTTCAGGGGTGGGGGCCAGGGTGGAGGACATTAGGTCCCCCCTTATTAGTATTTAGGGCCCCCACCCACCGCTCAGGGGTGGGGGCCAGGGGGGAGGACATTAGGTCCCCCCTTTTTAGTATTTAGGGCCCCCACCCACCGCTCAGGGGTGGGGGCCAGGGGGGAGGACATTAGGTCCCCCCCTTTTTAGTATTTAGGTCCCCCACCTGCCGCTCAGGGGTGGGGGCCAGGGGGGAGGTCATTAGGTCCCCCCTATTAGTATTTAGGGCCCCCACCCACCGCTCAGGGGTGGGGGCCAGGGGGAGGACATTAGGTCCCCCCCCTTATTTAACTGTAGGGCCCCCACCCACCGCTCAGGGGTGGGGGCCAGGGGGGAGGACATTAGGTCCCCCCCAATTTGTGTTTAGAGCCCCCACCCACCGCTCAGGGGTGGGGGCCAGGGGGGAGGACATTAGGTCCCCCTCCTTATTTTACTGTAGGGCCCCCACCCACCGCTCAGGGGTGGGGGCCAAGGGGGAGGACATTAGGTCCCCCCCTTATTTTACTGTAGGGCCCCCACACCGCTCAGGGGTGGGGGCCAGGGGGGAGGACATTAGGTCCCCCCTTATTAGTATTTAGGGCCCCCACCCGCCGCTCAGGGGTGGGGGCCAGGGGGGAGGACCTTAGGTCCCCCCCCCCCTTTTTAGTATTTAGGGCTATGGGGGGGATAATGTATAATAAACTCAGGTTACTGGCTATGGGAGGGGTAATATATAATAAACACAGGTTACTGGCTATGGGGGATAATGTATAATAAACACAGGTTACTGGCTATGGGGGGATAATGTATAATAAACACAGGTTACTGGCTATGGGGTATAATGTATAATAAACACAAAGAAACCAAAAAAAAAAAAATGAATGCAGCTTCAGAATTAATCTAAATTGTATGCTGTCTAGGAGGTGGGAGGGTCTGGGACGGAGGGTCTGCTGCTGATTGGCTGGAATGTGTCTGCTGACTGTGAGGTACAGGGTCAACGTTTACTCAATGATGACGAATAGGGGGCGGACCGAACATCGCATATGTTCGCCATCCGTGGCAAACGCGAACACGCTATGTTCGCTAGGAACTATTCGCCTGCGAACCGTTCGGGACATCACTACTGGTAATGTCTGGCCAGAGCTAGGCACTACTGGTAATGTCTTAACAGTTCTAGGCGCTGCTGATAATGTCTGGCTAGAGCTAGACACTGCTGGTAATGTCTCACCAGAGCTAGGCACTGCTGGTAATGTCTGGCCAGGCACTTCTCTGTCCAAGCTGGTAAAATATATCATTAGACAAACCATGAGCAAATATATCTTATGAACAATATGGTAATGGTAATGTTTGGCAAAATGTAGCAATTGGTAGCGGCATCTTCTTCCTTGATGAGACATAGAAAGCTCTGAATCTCATTGTGATTGTGCAAAATGGTCTATGGAAGATCCTGCAGGGTCTTATTTTTTGAAGAATTCAACTGCTACTCAGTGCTGAACGAGACATCCCATAATCCCCTACTTTCTAAATGTTTGCATTCCTCGAAAATTCTCCAAAGCTTTAGATTTACAGTGCTTTAAAAAGTGGGTGCCCGGTCTCTACAACGCGTGTAAACGTGGATGCTAACCTCAGGAGCTTACATTCTAACGATATAAACAAAAAAAGAGGCATAAACTAAGGAAGAGATCTGTTCTAATATTTTATTTCAGTCTGTTGTGTCCATTGCGTTGTCACAACATGCAACGGCGTTTGATAACTGGTAACAGACTGTTACTTGATGTGTCTTTAGAAGATTGTGTTTGTTGTGTTTTGTCCAATATCATGAGCCTTGACCAAAGAACCGGAAGAATCTGTCACTGAGAGTTGGTTGGCAGGCTAACTCGGGGCAGTGCAATCTGGCTGGATTTCAGTCTACAATGACTCCTGGGCAGTAGAGGGAGTTACGGAGGAACAGGATGTAACAATTTGGAAGTGATCTTGAGTGTTGTAATAAATCAGAGGAGAGAGACAGACATAAGGCTTGATATTACCGCAGAGGCCCCAAAGGAAGAACAGTAACAATGTTCTCTGTGCAACCAAAGATTCGGGAAATATTTTAGCCTTGCACATTGTGTTTCTGTTAATCTGATTGTGTTTGATTTTGTTTCCTTATATAGAAATAAGTGATAATGTTGTACGAGACATCAGACATAGTAAGAAGTTCTGGAATACCCCGGGGAGCTTGCTTTGAAGGCTAATGTCATTGAATTTAAACGTTTACATGGCTAGAGCCCTCCGATTCTCTCTGCCCCCCATCCCACGATATAATTTGCAGGGCTATTTACTCAAGAGAAAATTGTCATGAACTTTCAATTCACTTCCGGACATTTTCACTTTGGCAACAAGGGGCCATCAGTTTGCAACACAGAGGAAACATATTTTAGAGTAGGTATTCTGGTAACAGTTAAAATTTAATATAATGGGCATGCCTCTCAACCTTCCCGATTTAGGCAGGAAAGTCTTGATTTCCTGAATTGGTTGGCATTGGCAGATTGGCAGGTAGACTGGCATGTACTCAAACCAGGCTAACCTGCCAATAACGCGGGATGGTTCTGCCCCATTTGGGTGCAGCCAGTGATGTGATTTACCCCCCTCCCTCCGGCATCCTCATTCGTGGTCACACAAAGTTGGGAGGTTAGCATGGGGTTTCCAAAGCTTTACAGAGGAAATAATTCTTCAAAGCAGCAGTTGGAACAGCCCACTGGATGCTGAATTTTTTGGAAATGGTAATAAAACTATTAAACTGGAAAAGGCTATGTACTAAACTCAGGGATTGATGAGAACATTGCAAACGTCAGGCCAAGATCGCTGACTTTGAAAATAGTTACGTTTTCTGGCTGGACTGTTACGGCCTTAAGTGTTTTCTATGTAAATTTAACTAGTGGAGAAAAAGCTACAGCAGACTTTATTACAAATACTCTGAGCGTAACCCAGCTCTAGATAGGATCACAGCTACTTTAGGCAGTGGGCTATCT
Source organism: Pelobates fuscus (assembly GCF_036172605.1). Classification (NCBI taxonomy): domain Eukaryota; kingdom Metazoa; phylum Chordata; class Amphibia; order Anura; family Pelobatidae; genus Pelobates; species Pelobates fuscus. The sequence continues at coordinate 307,278,914 of NC_086322.1, forward strand.
CCCCACTTGTAACAGTAGCCAGGCGTGGTGCAGCGACACAGGGCTGTGTCTGTGATGTCACTGATCTCACATGCATGTCAGCGTTAATGGTAAAGGTTGGTATACTAATAAAAGAAGGAGATTAGGAGAGGAAAGGACGACAAAAGGATTTCGCCCAATATACGTAAAAAGTGGGACACAAGGGAGATATGCTGGTCAACAGTGAAAAAAGGAAATAAAAAATAACTAACGTTATTAAAAATAGTCTTCTTATTAACAGGTAGATAGAAAGTAAAAAGACTTGAAAACCCATCGCGCGCATCTATCTCCATGATTTTAGGGACCAGTAATTGTTTGGTGAATGAGTTTACAAAGTCCCGACGCTGACAAGCAAATGGATTTTGTTGGCTATTAACACTGTCAGTCTGCAGAATACTTAGCCCACTATACCCCGCCAAGAAGCAATGCTGCGGACACGATCCCCCTGCCGTGCTAAATGATTGTGACCCAGCCATGTATATTGTAAGTGGAAAATCAACATGCGCTGAAATTATATAAATTATAGTAATGTAATAATGACTTAACTTCAGCCTGCACTGCACGGATCAGACAAGGGGTTTTATAGTTTGTACGTTGGCTGGAATCGGAGAGGTTAGCATTAGACATAAATGTCAAATCTCCAGGGCAAATAGATACAGGGGCTTACTCACTGAACAGCGACTAGCAGTGAATTGAAATATAATTAGAAAATCCATAGAAATCTAGAATGTGACGGCAGAAAAGAACCATTCGGCCCATCTAGTCTGCCCAGTTTTCTAAATACTTTCATTAGTCCCTGGCCTTATCTTATAGTTAGGATAGCCTTATGCCTATCCCACGCATGCTTAAACTCCTTTACTGTGTTAGACTCTATCACTTCAGCTGGAAGGCTATTCCATGCATCCACTACCCTCTCAGTAAAGTAATACTTCCTGATATTATTTTTAAACCTTTGTCCCTCTAATTTAAGACTATGTCCTCTTGTTGTGATAGTTTTTCTTCTTTTAAATATAGTCTCCTCCTTTACTGTGTTGATTCCCTTTATGTATTTAAATGTTTCTATCATATCCCCCCTGTCTCGTCTTTCCTCCAAGCTATACATGTTAAGATCCTTTAACCTTTCCTGGTAAGTTTTATCCTGCAATCCATGAACCAGTTTAGTAGCCCTTCTTTGAACTCTCTCTAAGGTATCAATATCCTTCTGAAGATACGGTCTCCAGTACTGCGTACAATATTCCAAGTGAGGTCTCACCAGTGTTCTATACAATGGCATGAGCACTTCCCTCTTTCTACTGCTAATACCTCTCCCTATACAAACAAGCATTCTGCTAGCAAATAAATTGAAATTCCAAGTATTACAGGATGTTACTTTAACCCGATTTTAAGGTCCCAGGCTACCATTGACAAATGGTTTAACCCCACAGTCTTCAAGCCACTCTCTATTCTCAATGTATAGCTATTGGTAGGCTGAGAGTGTCAGATGACGCACTAAACATAGTAGCACTCAGCCCGACACTGAGTGCTGGTACAGAGCAATGGGATGCCTGATTAAAGATAACAAGGTTAAAGCGTTCGTTTTAACTCCTTCAAATAGCGATGAAGTTGTTATGGTGCCTGAGTGCCAGTTTAAGTACTCATATGAACTTAGTGTAATATCCTTCGAAGGATGAAAGACTGAGCTGAATCTGCCACGAATTGACCTAACAACCCTTTGACTTGAACAACTATTGACTGATATTACAGGTACCGTAGTTGGTGCACTAACCAAATGAGCTATCTCACATGTTCTCCTCTCTCCTCTGCGACCCCATCCATTTGTGGTTAACTGACATGAAAAATAAGAGCTTTCTTTCACAGTGCCAAAAATAAAGGCAAACTTTGCTACAATGTTGTAAACGAACACACAAAAGCTTGCAAAGCATCATAGGAGTTGTAGTGTAACAACAGCCTGAGATCTACCTGCCCCCACTCTAGAACAGAGCCGCGTTTTGGAATCCGAGGTCGCCGACGCAGCTTAGACCACCAAGGATTGCCATGAACTATGCCAACACACTGACCACAATAAGATCCATTTTAACTTGCTCTCACTGATGGGGTTAACCTTTACATCTGCAACCCGCAGGCTGACATCCGAAATTCCTTTTGTTGTGTATTTTTTTTTGCCAGATATGGAGAGAGAGTCTTATCCTCTACCAGGAAGCCATAAGTCATTCCTAGCGAGGTGCAATAAGTTATATATAATTAGCAGGTTCTCATTTGGCTTTGGAAAAAACCTGCAGGTCAGCACAAAGGGAGGAGGAGGCCGCTTGCTGCACAAATAAAAAAAAAACAGCCTCTGCCTTTTCAACGTGTCTAATTTTTCTGGACGGGATATTAATTTTCGATATTAATGGTGCCCACGGAGACTCTCGCATTGATGTAGCATTCAAGGTTTATTCTTTTAAGCTGCTGAACAACAACAGGCTATTAATGGTGATCTTTGGTGTGTTCCTCTGAGCGCGCAAGCCATATTTTATACGCAGTCGTTAATGTCAACAATGGAACCAACTGCTAAAAAAACTGCAGTCGCACCACTCGCGGGCTTTGTTCTGTAATGCAGAGCGGAAGCCGCTATTTTCTGATTCTTCACAGATTTCATCCCATTACTAGACTGTCATTGCAAAGTCTTCCCTGATCTTAAAGGAACGTAAAGGGTCGCTCTGAGCAGCGATGCGCAATGCGTAGGTTGAGTTACACATACTTATACTAAGTGGGTTTTTTTAAACATAGTTTTGCTCCATAAATCCACCATCTGTCGCTCCACAAAGCTTGCACAGATTTCATTAATGCTTGAAAACGCCGCTTTGCGTACACTCGTATTATCGTGAGAAGCTTCGCATCATAGGTTTAAGAGAGTTGTAGTTCGGCTGTACAGACTGGAATTCGCTTCAATAATGCAGATACGGGTTCCTACTTTCTATTACCCTACGGAGAAAGTGGGAGAAAGCTGATAGCTTAACGTCAATGTCCATAAATCTGTGTCATCATCCGCAGCGTCCTCATATAATGCTGTTGAGGGATTGGACGCTTTATTTACTGGTTAGGTGAAAGCTCACTTTTTTAACCCCTTAAGGACCAAACTTCTGAAATAAAAGGGAATCATGACGTGTCACACATGTCATGTGTCCTTAAGGGGTTAACAGTTAATTTTATACTCAAAAAGGCGGTAGAATCAAATATGGTAAAAAAAAAAAAAGAAAAAAAAGTGTACCGTAATACTATTTTATGCATCCTGTCCCAATTTCGGCAGGACAGTCACGATTTTCTGGTCCTGTCCTGCTGTCTCCAACAATTTTAGAATGAGTGCATCGTTAGAATCATTAGAGGGCACTAGGACCTGCAGTGGAGCACTGAAACAGAGGCCTCCGGTGGGCAGCCTGGTGTGTATTCATGCGAGGCTGACTTGCCAGTAATGTGGATGGATATGCCTCCTTTATGGCTGGGTCTGTCCACTTACCACACAGGTCCGGCCCTTTTGAGCAAAGCCAGTCATGCAATTGCGCTGCTGGCCGCCCTTTCTACTCCCCTCCTACTGGCGATCTGATTCTGGGACTTTACTATGTTGGGAGATATACCTAAAATATCAAAGAGTTCAGGAATTCAAAAATAAAGGGTAGCTTCAGGCACCATAACCACTTCAGTGCCTGGAGTCTGCCGAGAATATTTCTAGGTCCGCTTATTGTAGCTTAATATGTGAAATTCACTTCCTGAAAATGAACACGTCCGTAAATAACCTGTCCGTGCCCGCCTTTAGGAGGGTCAGAAAATGATCTTCTAGTGCAGGCATAGGCAACCTTCGGCACTCCAGATGTTTTGGACTACACCTCCCATGATGCTTAGCCAGCATTATGGGTGTAAGAGCATTATGGGGGATGTAGTCCCCAACATTTGGAGTGCCACAGGTTGCCTATCCCTGTTTTTTTTTTTTTATCTCCTGCCATTATAAGCCATTGTTATGTGTTTAATTATCTTTGTGACGCTATGTGACCCAAACATTCATAGTTGGGTGGTCCTCGATTCTATATCTCTCCAATCTCGGAAAATGTAACTCAGCTTTGCGCTAAGCATTTTCAAACAGTTTTAGAACGCAAATAGTATTGTTTGCCTCGCACGTGTTCCGTCATTATTTTTTATTCCTTTCTTGTTTAAAATTTGAAAAAAACTAAAGAAAAACACTGTTTTAGCAGCGAAGAGGTTAATTTTATTTCTATAACCGCCATAAAGATAATAAACTCCCATGCTTACTTGGAGCCAGGAAAAGCCTTTGTTGACAGCATGGGGTGTGCAGTTGAACATTATACACCATTTAAAATGTTATGGAAATACTGTCTGTCTTGCATGCCTTCTTTGTGTGACCTACGCTTTGAGATAAGAAAGAGTTTTGCTTAGAAAATACATCATAAATCAAAAAGCTAAACATACTGGCTGTGTGTTTTTTCGTCTTTTTTTTTTCAACAGTGGGCTACACAGGGAACAAAATAAATGACTTAAACCCAAGTAACTGATGGATTCTGAATGCTGGTTATGTCTGCGTGATTTCAAAAGGAAGATATCATATAATAATTTCTTTAGGGTCAATATAGCCATATGTCAAACACAGGAATGTTTCCCTATTTGGCAAAAGCATCAAAGAAATACTCTTTTTTTCTTTTGCATTTTTTTATCTACCTCCGTTAAAATCTGGTACCCGGTTGCTAAAGTTTATATTTATAGGCTTCCACTGCAGTGCTGGTAGATGAAATGTCTTTAGAAAGAGATTCATGTTTTGCTGTAAAGTTTATAGCACAGAAACTAAAACAAATTACCCACATGCTCCACTAATTAAATCACGGATCAAACCCTATACTTTGATCTTTTTATACCGCAGGATTATCTTGTACTTTTATTTTTTTATCGCCTGGAGAGTCTTAACAGATGCCACCTGTACTGGGAGCCTACTCAGTAAATGAACTACTATCTCAGTAAAAACACTGCACGGGTCCTGCAACTTTTAAATTTGAAATTTTCCTAATTTGACTTTCCTTGGTTATCCAATAATTCCATTAACAAGTTAAAGGGACACTGCACACCCGTGCTAAATTGCTTTATGTGTGAAGAGTGTGTCATTTTTATTTCATTTGATAAAATGTGCAGATTTCAGTAGAAGTTGTCACATTTAAAAATTAACCTGGTTACACCCCCCTGGCTGTCAATCAGACAGCCAGATCTGTTACTTCCTGTTTGGTTAGCTCAGTGGAGATAAACTCAAGAGACAGCAATTGTCCAGAGCCCCTGCCTTGCCAAGAGCTGCATTGGGAGGTCCGTGATTGGACAGCTTCAGAAAGTCTGGGTGGGGTGAGAAGGAGAAGAACAATATGCCATGTTTAATGGTCCATTGAGATTTGTTTTGTAAAATCATCTGAATTTGGAATGAATTCAGCAGCAAAACTAGCATTCTGCAAGTCAATCAGAAATGCAGAATCCTGCGGCTCCTTAGAGACTTAACATTAGAAATGAGAAGGGACATAGACGAAGCACTCAGAGGATCCAGCATTGGAGAAAATACTTCTGGAATAATTGACTGCATCTCACAGAGTGGTCAAAGTGGCATTGCAAATAAAAACTAAATTGCCCACAAGGTTCTTCAAATCAAAGGAGTCAACCGTAATTGAGTCAGTATTTTAAAGGTTTCTTGTTCCTTAGTTTGTGGTTCCAAATTGTATACAGCCCATCGAAAATGTGGTCGGAGGTCAACTTGGCCAAATATGTAAATATATTGTAATACCTTATTTGCATGCACGGTCAGACAATCCTTGCATTCGTTGTCAATCCTAAAAGCAGAGATTTTATTTGTATCATTCCTTTCATAATGCTGTCTACACATGACACTTTTTTATTTTAAATATATCTTCACATTTTGTAATCATATTGTTTCCAGTCAAGGAAAATAAATACTACGTCAAATGTCTTATTTATTCCCTGGAACAAACATACCTGACTCTTTAGAATTGCAAATCGAAAAGTTAAAGCTGATTTTAAAATATATTGCCAACACTTTAATATTACAAAGCGCTTCCATTTTAGAATGCGGAGATATAGTAAATATGCCTTTATTTTTTTTTTTAATCTTTTTTTCTTTTTTTGGAGAGTAGTTACCTCTGTCACCGATTGAATTGCAGTGATTTGTGTGTGTGGCTTTACATGGACAAAAATTACCCAAAAAGCATGTACTGTTATTTCAGAAAAAGCTTCAATCTTACCGTTCCAGCGAGATGAGCTTCAAATTATGGCTTAGAGGAAAGATAAAAGCTAATATAAAAGAAGCATTAAATTCTTTCAGCTTTTAGTCTGTGAATATTAAGGGTCTTTGAGGAATGGGAGTCATGCCAGATGGATTCTACAGAAAAAGTAAAAAAGTCTTCTTTTCTGTGCTTTTTGATGTTTGTTTTCTAAGTTTGTACTTCTAAACTTAAAGGAATAAACTTGTTTTCCTGGCACTATAGGGTTTTTAGGTCCCTCCCTCTCTCAAGGCCCCCCTCCCACTGGGCTGAAGGGGTTAACACCTTAATCCAGCGCCGGGTTCCCTCGGCGCTGGTGACCTCTCCTCCCCCTGCCGACGTCAGCTCCGAATGTGCATGCGCGGCAAGAGCCACGCGCTCATTCAAACTGCCCATAGCAAAGCATTACTCAATGCTTTCCTAGTGAGAATCGCGGAAGCGCCTCTAGCGGCTGTCAATGAGACAGCCACTAGAGGCTGGATTAACCCTAGTGTAAACATAGAAGTTTCTCTGACACTGCTATGTCTACAGCAGGCAGGGTTAACCCTAGATGGACCTGGCACCCAGACCACGTCATTGAGCTGAAGTGGTCTGGGTGCCAATAGTGGTCCTTTAATTCAGACTACGTTTTACAAGAAACAATATGGCAGCCAATAGCAATGAAGAATGTTGAGTAGATGCCACAAAGTGACCTAAGTGACGTACCTCCCAGAATGGGGCAGGAGGACCACATGTGTGATTTTTAGAAACTTCTTTCTGGTGTTTGCACAATAGTTTAAATTCGGGCTGCATTGATGGGTCACAGATAATTGGAAGGTGTTGGCGTGTACTATTACTGGGTAGGTGCCCCAGTTTCTGGTTTGTTACATTCTGTGCACCTGTCCTGGACGTGTTATATTCTAATTGACAGTCGCGGACATGGTATAAGCAGTTTTCTCTTGCTTACAATTTAACTTGACAAGTTAAAGGCGCTTCTTTAATCTGCCTGTTTAGGATTAAAAAATAGGTAGATTTAGTGGCAAAAAGGAATGAATTGGGCTGAATTCGTGCTGCAGCAAAGTGACTCCAAAAATTGTTATTTATTAACTGTGCAACTTCGCTATGATGCCAATGGGAGCACCGTAAGACACCGTAGAAATTGCGATGACATTCCGTATTTATTAAATGACATTGTGATTTGCCAGGATCAGAACAGACCCCTTTACAGGCATAAATGTTACGACTAGTAAGACTAGGTGTAAGAGCTCACTAGGTGAGCGCCACCGGTAAAATGAAACACTTTCAGTTCTGCAGTGGAGAGCAATGCAATGCCGGGTGTCTTCCATGGCAGGGATACTATTAGCAATACAAACTCCCCCCTCCTGACGTGTTACCCAGTTCCAGCGCTATTGTCCCTCTGCGCTGGGTTGGTGCTCTGCCCTTTCCAACGTCACAAGTGCATTAGGCACTCCCTGGGGACTTCTCTGATGCGGGATGGCAGGGTTAGGGGCTGGGACATTGCACACAGACCACATCAATGAGTTGAAGGGGTTGTGCCTATAGTGTCCCTTTAAGCTACACATGCTGGGAATGTGATTTACATGCCTGACATGCAATAATGGAGATCTGTTTGGCTTTCTCATTGAGAGCCGGTCTCTCCATATAAAAAAAAAAAAAAAAAAGAAAGAAAAATTACTAAATAATAAAAAAATAATAAACAATATCGTCCAAAAAGCAAACAGCGTAATTTCCCAACAAAACTGTATAAAATAAAAAACACCCCATTAGAGGAAAAAAATAATTGATTCAAAAATCCTAAGCATGTGCACTCGGCATGGACACATACAGAGCTATAAAACCTTTCTAAAGGTTTATTTTTTTATATACATACTTTTTGACAGGATTTTTTTCTAATTTTTGCAGGGTGGGTAGGCACTTATTTTAAAGGGGGGGGTGGGGCAGGAGGATCAAGACCTGCGAGAGGAGTCATTTTAATGGGCCCAGGATCCTGAGAATACCCTAGCTCTTATCCTACTGAAACAGATTAACTGTCTGAACACATTTACGCTCGGAAGCTGTCCAATGGGCGGTGATAGTAAATACCATAAGTCTTTAAACAGACTTTGGAAGAGTTTAACTAAATCCCGCCGCAGCGTGGCTACCTACACCACCTTGTAAATTAAGGTAATAGTTTGTGACAGGGATTCTCATTTCTCTCTATTTGACCTTACCTCATTCTGCGAGTCCTGAGTTTGTATTTGAAGATTGTAGGGATCCCTGTCACCCGGGGGACAGGTGTGTCACAAGTGAGGTTAATAAGTTAAAATATAAAATAATATATCAGTATCTTATAATGCAAAATCTGTGTGACTAAATCCTTAGATTCCTGCCCATGTAGCTCAATGTATCAGATAACTGAGACAAATACAATGTAAGTCATGACGTATCTGATTTTGTTATATGATACAGATTTTGCTCTCTGTACATGTAATTGGTCTGTATATTTGTCGTATTAACTAAATCTATGTTGATACACAATCCCCTTTCTGGCCACTGGTAAGGAAGAACACAGATTTTCAGAATAATGTTTGGATGAAAGCTTATCAATGCGAAGTCCAAATGGTCTCTTGTGGTCTACCCACATTCCAAGATATTTATTGGAGCAAATTAAGCCAAGTCAGTTTGACTTAGCTTTGATGTTTAACCAGAGATTATTGAGGTTAAGTAAATTGTACTTTACTCTCAAACTAGCTTGGTCAATATTTAAGAACAGTTTGTAGCAGGGATCCATCCATCACCTCTCTGAGAAATCCTGCAGGAATGCACCAAAAATATTTTAATTTAAAGTAACTCTATATGAACCTGTCCCTGTCTGTAATTTTAGAACCCACCCTCCCCCCTGCAATACATTTTAACAAAATAAAAATGTTCACTCATCTTTTTCTAGCACCCTCGGTGCTGCTTACCTCTTTGCCTCCTGCAACATGGACCAGTGATGGTCCAATTGAATTCTTTTTATAGAAAAGCATTAAGGACCTGATGCGTGGTTAGCACTGTGCGCACCTTCTTCATAAGAAAGCATTGACTCAGTGCTAACCAATGGGGCTTCCGCATCACGCGAGTTCGACTTGGTCAGTGCCGCAGAAGGTCCTCTAGTGGCTGCCAAGAAGACAGGCCTTAGCGTTGTAATCATTCCACTGTCCACAGATCTTTATTAAGATGAAATGACCTAGGTGATGAAATGACCTAGGTGACTTTAGTGTTCCTTTAATGAGGCAGTTTTGGAACATAACATTTTTGTAAAATTAAAACTCTGATAATGTTTTGCTTTTATTTATTTTATTTATGGACAGTAAGACATGGCAAACTTACACCTCTCCTTTAAGTGCTAATTAGAGGCTCACAACGTGGATTGTTTGTGAATACCTGCTGACAATTGAGGTGTTTCCAGCCAGAGAGAGAGAAACAATAAAAGAGCAACATGGCGTGAAATGAGTGGGAACATTGTGTATTTACTCTGCTCAATGTGGATTATTACTGGGTTAGGATACAGATCAGTCATCGGCTTACTTAGTGGGTCTTGGGGTGGGAGGACTATTGGAAGCAGGTTTGTACACCACCAAGTGCTCTAGCCGTATGTGCGATGTGTCCTGACTGAACGCCATGTTGGCAGATGTAGTTAGAGAGAGCGTGTGACACTTTATTAATTATTTCTATTCCTGTATTAATTTGACCTAAAATATAATCTGCATGTCAGCTAAGTCCAAAGAATAGAAAATAAAACTGAATAAACAAAACAATTGAACTATTCCATAGGTTTGATGATTCAGAATTTACTGTCTTTGTTAACCCCTTAAGGACTGGACTTTTTTTGCGATGTTGTACATTTGCGACCAGGCATCTTTTTGACACTTTTGTGGTGTTTGTGTTTAGCTGTAATTTTCCGCTCTCTCATTTACTGTTCCCATACAAATTATATATTGTTTTTTTTCAGGACAAAAGGGGCTTTCTTTACATACCATTATTTATATAATCTCATCTAATTTAATTAAAAAAAAAATGAAAAAATATGATGAAAAATTGAAAAAAATACACGTTTTTTGAATTTTATGTGAAAAATCTTTTACTCATCTACAAAAGCGAATGAAAAAAACTGCTAAATAGATTCAAAATGTTGTCCTGAGTTCAAAAATACCCAGTGTTTACATGCTTTTTGCTTTTTTTTTGCATGTTATAGGGCTATAAGTACAAGTAGGATATTGCGGTTTCAAAACATACATTTTTAAAATGTATCAATAGTGACATTGTAACACTGTTATCTGTCATAAATTGCTAAATAACACCCCACATGTACATATTTTTTTTAAAGTAGACAACCCAGGGTATTCAATATGGGGTATGTCCAGACTTTTTTAGTAGCCACTTAGTCGCAAACACTGGCCAAAGTTAGCGTTCATATTTGTTTGTGTGTGAAAAAAGTAAAAAACTAAATTGAACGCTAATTTTGGCCAGTGTTTGTGACTAAGTGGTTACTAAAAACGACTGGACTTACCCCATTTGCAATACCTTGGGTTGTCTTCTTTTGCAAATGGTATGCCATCATGGGGGTAATTCTCATTCCTGGGCTACCATATGCTCTCAAAGGCAACGTAACCAACCTGGCCATTTTCAATGTAAAAATATTTGACCTATATATTTGACCCTGTAACTTTCAAAAACGCTATAAAACCTGTACATGGGGGGTCCTGTTCTACTCAGGAGACTTTGCTGAACACAAATATTAGTGTTTCAAAACTGGAAAATGTATCACAACAATTATATCATCAGTAAAAGTGCTGTTTGTGTGTGAAAAATGCAAAAAAAGTCACTTTCACTGACAATATCATCGCTGTGATATGTTTTACTGTTTTGAATCACTAATATTTGTGTTCAGCGAAGTCTCCCGAGTAAAACAGTACCCCCCATGTACATGTTTTAGGGTGTCGTAGAACGTTACAGGGTAAAATACAGTGATAGCAAATTAAATTCTCTGGTCTTTCGGCCTGGGTTGGCAGGCAGGTCCCTTAAATTGCAATCAATAAAATAACTTAATTATGTAAAAATATTACCTAAATACGCACGTAGAATTTAAATATATATGCATATTTATATATTTGAAGTCTACGTGTATATTTATATAATTATTTATGTAATTTTGTATATCGACATATGAATAGTTCGCATTCTTTTTATTTATTTAAATATACATAGATATATATACAATTTCATTCTAAGTGTATTTTGATATAAATATATATATATTAATATCAAAATACAGTTAGAATAAAATTTCGTATAGATATAATTTTTTTTCAATTTTTTATTATTATTTTTAATTTTTTTAATTTAATTTAAATTATTTATTATTCGTATTTTATAATAATATATATATATACAATATATATAGTTATTATATATATTATATATATACGTGTGCAAATTAATTATAAGTGTATTTTTATATTAATATATGTACATATTAATATAAAAATACACTTAGCATGACATTATATATATGATATATAGACATATATTATATAGGTATAATATATGTCTATATATCATATATATACACATATATAATAATATATATTTTTTTTTATTAACTATAACTTTAAATTTTTTTATGATTTTACAGTTGCAGGGAGACTGCCTGTCAGCACAGACAGTCCCCCTGCAGGCAGAGTCTAGGACACCTATTGTGACCATGTGGTCGCCCTGTTGGGCGATCACATGGCCCCAGGGGTCCTAAACCGCCATGGGGAGACTGTCTGGGCTGCAGGCAGTCTCCCCACAACGGGAGCACCGCCGATCGCCGCCGGGGGAACGACGGCGATCGGGTAAGTACATTTTAAATTTAGGACGGTTCAGGACCGTCGTCGGTCGGCAACGCAAAAATGCCGATGACGGTCCTGAACCGTCCTGCGTCCTCAAGGGGTTAAAAAAAGTTTCTGTTTTTATTTTATTTTTTTCATAAAAAAATGTGGACCTGAAAAAAGCATTGGAAATGTTCACGGATGCTGGAAAGGGAAAAGGTGGATCTGTCCTGAATTGAAATTCATCGTCCATCGTAGGTCTTCAAATTCTGTAACTCCTAACCACCGTATGACCGAGTTATGAAACAACTTGATGGTTAGAGGACAGCTAGTAAATCAGATAAACAAATACATAAACCAGGGATCAGTCAGACTGAACATTCACAACCGAGTGCTCACAATGAGCTGAACTCTAAGCAATTTTAAAGTCTCTCAGAAGGGAAAAGTTTTATTTAAAAACACCTCACCTAGGCAAAAATAATGGGGGTTTAGTAACAGTATATGATCATATATTGCATAAGCCTGCCACAACGACAATGTACCCCATTCTTGGCAGGTCCTACTCTAGCAGCTCTGCTCTTATGAGATTAATCCACTTACTTGGGAACTACTTCCTCATGGGACTCTTTGCAAGTCAAGGATAAATAGGGTCCTGGAATGAGGCACCTGTGACAGGATTGGGGGAAACCAGGGAGTTGGCCTGGACTCCCAAATATATATAAATGGAATAAATTTAAAATGGCTGTTTAGTGAATGAGCGACTTCGCTGGATCTTGTCTGTTGTATGAATTGGCCCCAGGAGCACCCTATAATATATGCATGTTCACTCTCTTGGGTTCATATACAGTGGAACCTCGGAACTCGAACGGTCCTGTTCTTGAACAATTCGGAAGTTGAATAAAAATTTTGAGTAAAAAATTTCTCGGTACGTGAACGATCTTCGGTACCCGAACATACAACAAAGAGCCAGGAGAAAAAATGGCTCAGTACCCGAACATACAACAAAGAGCCATGTCTCATTTTCAAGTCTGACAATTATTATAAATAAAGGTAATAATGGCCAACAGTAAATTTTTAGCAAGTTAAAAGGCAGGAACCACTCAAATAAATGAACGGTGCTTATTATTAGAGTGATCTCTGCATTTTTAATGCCTACATATAAATCGAAAATGCTGTAATTTTGGGGGTCTTGAACGGATTGATCAATTTCACATTAATTCTTATGGGAAATGTTGATTCGGTTCTCGAACAGCCTTCGGGAACGGATTAAGTTGAGTTCCGAGGTTCCACTGTATATATTAGATATAAATATTACGTATATATTTTTCCGCCAACTGATTGGAAATGTTTTTGGGTTATTTTGGTCACCCAAACTTTTTTTTTTTTTTTTTTAACTGCTCTATGGAAAAAATCTGTTTGAGCGAACACATTTTTGTATTTTTTATGGACTAATTAATTCAGCAAAAAAAAATTTTTTTTTGCTGTACACAAGACTACTTTGGTCTCTCTGAATTCACTGTAGACGTAATACAGGGAAGATATGTTACTTCATTCATTCTTCCCACCATTCGTCACCCATTAAAATTACTCAAAGAACAAAGCGTCCAGTACTACAGAATATTACAAAGAGTAATGACTACAGATCTGCCGACATGCCAGTGTCCATGATTCCACCATAGAGAAACAAGAACTGCATTTGTTATCAAAGAAGAAACCATTATTCATCCGATATGTTTACTAAAGTCCTTCAAACACTGCAGATACCTAATGAAGTTTACACAGTGGACAAAGAAGACAAAACAGAAACGGTGTGGGATGTATAAAACATTTTATTATCAAAATAATCTCATCCAAACTGTGAAGGACCAGGACACCATGCAGTTTTTAGAAGAACGCTAAATTCTGGATTGTACAGGGGATCTCTGGGTATGGCTTATCCTTAAAACAAAGCTTAGCAGAGGGTGGCTAAAGCAGGATCACAACTCGAGCAAACTGGTTCATCTTTCGCCAAATTGTTGAAGCAGAGGAAATGTTGACGTTTTCAATGGTTGAATCGTTGTGGCGCAACGTGAGGCAATGAGTTTATGTAAGAAAGACCCGAATATGAATGACTTGAGTTGGTTATATGGAGAATGAGCTAAACCATCTTTGAACCAACACAGAAGGAGCATTCATTAAGGCCATTGCTTCTAAAGGATGTGTCAGCAGTTATAGCATGTCGAGTGGTGTAATTATTCCAAAAACATAGTGAATTTTGGATCAATCTGTTAATGAAAACATAAAGAGTGCAGTGTATAATTGTTTTTGTTTAATTATATTCTCTGTATATATTATTAGAGCATTTTTGGAGAATAGAGACAATCCTGAAGTTTCGGAAATCATTCTTACACCTCTATAACTAGTCCTATCATCCTCAGGCAGTGTGTTCAATTATAAGACAAACTAAAAACCTGTTTCGGTTTTTACAGAGTTCATTTTAGTGTTTAGAGTCAGGTTCCCTTCCCCCCCTGTGTTTTTGTACATTAGCAGTCATTATAAAACTCACCTTTATTTCAGTGTTGGGACTGTTTCGTTGGTGAAGCCGCTCTGCCTCCAATGAAGAATCATCAATAATTTTATCCAAATTGATGTAACTCATTGAAAAAACAATGGGGAAATTGGGGCGTAAGCGTAAAACTAATGTTTCTTTACGAGGAGCATTAAGTATATTTTCTCGTCGTCATTCTGTGCTTGGTGACATTAAATTTAAAGACCTTCGGGACTTCATGATAAGGTTGACAGTCACTAGAAGAAAGATTTTGGGCAAATGTAAAAATTGCCATTTCTCAATATTTACATTGTCCAAAAAAAAAAAAAAGAGACATAAACTATGCACCAAAACCACTTCATTTAGATAGTGTGTATCTGTAAGTGGCGATATTCACTACAGGTCTCCATTGAGGATCAATTCTACCAAGCTGTGAAGTAAGTAATGACTAACTGTGGCTCCCACATATTGATTATATTGTCATTATTGATACTGTTATATAAATCAATAATACATATTATTATTATTATATATCTGTTTTATTTTAATTTTCGATATTTACATGTTTAAATCCCCCTAAAAGGATGTCACATGACAAAAGGCTACCAGACCACAAAACATATAACACCCTGTTTGCTGTTACTGGCTAATTATCCCGTCCCTTATCCGAAAACCAGGACCATTTCAATACTGGCATTTCGAATCCATCAAAATTACATCAAAGATAAAAGCAATTTCTTGCAATAAAAAAACAATGTTCCCACTTGCTGCTGCTGTTGTTTTTTTTTTTTTTTTTCCACAAAGTTTGCTATAAAAGATTAAGAAAAACACTCCATATTTCTTTCTGCGATATTATAATGTATCACAGTCACCATTCTGGCAATTTTGCTACATTATAGTTAAGTGTATACTTGGATGTTTTAATAGGGTGTTTCAGATTCCGTATTAAAAGAAACGGCAGGCTTAAAGCTGTCTTTCCCGAGAATACCTGTCATAAGGAATGCTTTGATGCGTGTCTCCTTTAAGAGTTTCGCGAATGAAATGTTCCCGTATGGGAATTTTATTTTGTACAGCACATTTGCTTTATAGCTACAATTAAGTTAGATGTACCGATAACAATGTCTGCTTTCCATTTTAAACCGTGCATTTCAGACTCGGCAAATTCTTTTATTATCAAATCCACATGCTTTTAATTGCAATTATGGTCCCTTATGAGTCCCCTGGGAGGGCATGATTGCAATTAAAAATGTAATTTAAATGTTAATTAATTACATTCATTTTCTAAACTGGGAAAATTCATTTATTATTTTCATGTGTGGTGCACTTATCCTAAATCCATTACCGTCTAAATGTTTTTTTTTTTCCCTTCAAATTAAGTGTTATGTTTATAAAACAGGGAGTTTAATACCCTTTAACATTTTGCTAGGGCGCTTATACAAATGATAGCGTTAAAATTAATTGGTTTAAGCAGATCATGTCATGTGGAACTTGCAGGAAGGAGATGAGGGTATTTCCTGTCTGGATCAAAGATTGAATTCTAGCAATTGGAGTTCCACTGCTAAGGCAACCTGCAACTCCCATGACTCTCTGCACCTAGATTCAATCAAAGGGAAAGCTTGCCAATCTCGATATAGTGATAAATAAGCTGTATAAAGAAGATAGGAAGAGGGATGGAAGGAGAACACACAGAGGATAGCAAACAGACAGAGTGTGGAAGGAGAGAAGAAAAGCACTGGGGACAAAAATAAACAGGAAATAAGTGGAATTAGATCAAATGGGAGGAGCTACACTCCTCCGGCCCACCCTAGAGGTTAAGTTACCGCCCAGGAGGTCTGAAACTATAACCCACAGGACAATACTGGAGATTTATGAAGCATGTTGATGAATATATATTTGAATCTTTGGTTTTCTAAGGATACTCTAACAGGAGAATATTGTCTAAGTGAGCCTTCCTTTAAGGTTGCATACTTTGGCCTTAAATTTGAAACTCACTTGAATTCACTTTGAATTCTCACTTTAGTGAATTACTGTGTTAAAGTTTAGCCATAGATTGCTAGTTTTCCTTGTCATTTATTTGACTTGTCACAATATCTGGAACAATATATAGAGAAATATAGGTTTTAGCGGCAGATAAAATTGAATGGTTAACTTTAATCTATCCATTTAATATGAAAAGTCACTGGTTTCATTTCCTGACTTTACGAACCCTTTATATACACTGATTCAGAAATGACCTCCTCTGCTGAAAGGCGATTCCATGCATCTACAATTCTGTCTTTAAAGAGATAAGCATTTCATGCAGCTGATCTAACATGAAGTTTTCCAGGTTGCTCTAAGAGTACAATCCAGCCTTCCTAGAAAATAATGTGTAATGTATAAATGACGACTTTCTTAAAGTTCAAAGAGCCTATTAAAAAATAACATTTTCTCTTCAGTAAATCTCCGATACCATTTGTATAAATTTAACTTTCATTTTTTCAGTGTTTCTTTCTCTGGCTCTGCTTCTTCTCCCCAAACCCCCTCTGTTTGTGCCCCCCAAGGCCCCTATTGTTCTCTATCTATACTGCCTCCCTTGGTAAACTCATTAGCTCCTTTGGCTTCCAATATCATTTCTATGCAGATGACACAAATCTGCCTGTCCTCTCCTGAAAGCTCTCTGCCCATCTTGACACGGGTCTCTGCCTCTTCGCGATTTCCAACTGAATGGCTGCTCACTTCCTTAAACTCCTTCTCAGTGGTCTTACGTGTTCCCAGATTGCACCGCTGCAATCTATAATGAATTCGGCGGCGAGGCTCATTTTCCTGTCCGCCCGCCCCTCCCACTCCTCCCCACTCTGTCAGTCCCTACATTGGCTCCCAGTTAGATATAGGGCTCAATTTAAAATTCTGGTGCTTGCTTACAAGTCCCTACATAATGCTCCATCCTACCTATCCTCCCTAATACACCAGCACCAGCATGTCCCGTCGAGGCCCCTGCGCTCTGCCGAAGACCTACGCCTATCCACTGTTCGTACTCCCCCTCTGACGCTCTCCTTCAAGACTTCTCCAGGGCTGCACCTTTTCTGTGGAACTCCCTTCCCTTTTCCGTTAAACTTTCACCCAGTCTCCACTCCTTCAAAAATCTTTGAAAACTCACTTCTTCAGGAAAGCATATCATTCAAACTGTTAGCGGATTTTTATCCCCCACCCTCCAGGACTCCTCTCCTGCAACTATCAAAAATAACCTACTAAGCCCTCAGTGAATACTTTTCTAGCAACCTATTTCATAACCCCTACTTATCCCTTTTGTGTCACTATACCCCACCCTCAACTCCTCTGTTCCTGTGCGTCCATTTGTCTGGTTATAATTCCGTGTCGGTTAGGCCACCGATTGTACAGCGCTACGGAATTTGCTGGCGCTATATAAATAATAAAATAATAATAATAATTTACAGCTCAAGTAACTGTATGGGAAAATCGACAGACAGTCAGTGGTTTTAATTCCAATAATTAATTTCAAACAGTTATCATTACCACCTCTGCTGGTTGGCCCAGCCAGGTGCAGGCAGTCAGCTGACCCAGAGCCACATGCACATTTTAATGCTGAGTATGAACGTCAGAGTGCAAGTTAGAGAATATATAAATATAAATGGGCCGCGAGGGGCTTCTTTCTTCACATTGAATATTATGACTCGTTAGACATTGAGAGTAATTTTAGGATAAACCTCACCTTTAACTTCAATGTCACTTCATCTGATATTATATATACATCAGTTTGCAGGTCATGCTATAAGTGTTTCAATCTGTGTGGCTTAACCAAGCGGAAACGTGGCCGTATATCACTGGAACCTCATGTGTCTCAACCTCTGGCTATCAGGGAAAACATCGAGTGATCTGAATGTGTTTTAACCCTACGATAATAAAATGGAGGATATGCAACATGTGATGCTGCGGTCTGTATCTCACATCACATCCATCCAGCCTCTGACTGAGATTGCTGAGAGTTGCAGTACGCAGACAGTTGAATAGGTCCGTTCTTGCCGCAGTATGACAGATCCTTAAACTGTCTGGATCATACTGTAAACATTACAAGGGTTTATTTACTAAACAGTTAAATGCAGAACATTTTATTAAAAATATGAGTTAAAAAGTAAACCTTTTTTCCCCCAGTTTGACTTTATTGGCCTAATTATTGCACTATTTAGTGAATATACCCCACATTGTTTGAATCACAAATTGTAGGCTTTAGCTAAGAATACAGGTAATTAATGAATTAAAAAATAAGTATATCTCAAGCGAAGGTATAACAGAGGCAATCCCTAACTTTTTAGCAGCTGTGGAGTCAAAAATTGGTCTTAAAGAAATATTTATGTTTGAGAATGAAACTTCTGATTTTTTAATAAATTAACATGAGATACAGAAAACAAATCTACTAAATGATTGAATACAACCTCTCTCCAGATAAAGTCTTTTGCACTTTTATATTTATATTTACTGTTGTCTGTGTATTATGATATTTACTAATTCTTGCTAACCTAACACATGGGTGGAGCTAATCAAAACCCACCCCTGAGGTACAGAAATTACAAATAACAGCTCTCCTAGGTTCCTATATGTATTGATATCTCTCGGTTTTCTAAAAACTGCTTGCTCCTGTGGTGAAATTAGCATCCTTCTTATACAAACAGAAAAAAACACTTCAACATATATATATTTAAACCCATAATATTCTTTTAAACATCTCAGCATGACTGGTCTGAAGTCTTACTTCATTCACGCCACTGCGGCAGAAAGCGTTAAGTAATCAAAGGGTGTATAATCCTTACACCCTTCGCTAAACCCACATTAATCTCAAACCTAGAACATCCGCAAAGCCCCTGGGGCCTTTGAAAAAGATATTACGGTTTGCAAACGAATCTCTTCTCCTTTCTGTCAATATTCTGCAGTCGCCTGTTAGTTGCATCGATTGCCCGCGGGACCGATGGAGAGGCACTTACATTTGTCATTTAGAATATTATTGGGTGTTATCTCTTCGGAGGGGATAGGTTGGAGTTAAAAGCACACTGCTTGTCGGAGTAGTGATAAATGATTTGACGGTTCTTTGTTCCTTAGCTATTTAGTTTACCTTCATCCAAAAATAACACTTGGATGGAAGTTGGAAGCAAATACGATCATTTTGTCATCTGCTGTTCCCAGCGAGTTGGGTGGTCTTTGGTGAATTGCACAGGGATTTAAATACCCAACAGGATGTTAGAAACAAAAATATAATAATAATAAATACACTCAGATCTATACTGTAGACTGTTTTATTTATTTGTAGTGTAAAGTGTGTTTCTTTAAATTCGAGTCACTTTATTCATTTTCTAGATTCCTATATAGAAGTTTTTTGATGCTCAGTATTTTACTGTATTAGGGTTTGATATGAGCGATCTAGTTTTGCTCACTGTTTCCTTTTACAAACGACTTTGCTATAGAGATATTGTCTGTGAGATCTATTTTATGATAATTCTTTGGGCTGTGTTGCTGATACACTTAGTGTTAGTTTATTTACAAATTCTGGAGAAGGGAGATTAGAGGAGCTGTGATTGTTTTCGGGTGATTGAATGTTTAATTCTCGCTTCCCCCCTTCCTGGACCATAGGACATACATCGTCGTATCTTTCAGTGTGACATCCAGGCGTCAGCATTGCAGTTAGATATAGTGTCAGATATTTACAGTGAGTCCACCTTGATATCCCAGCATTAATGGCAGACATCTTTACACATTGATAGTGTGATAGTGAGTTATCAACTGACTTGCACCAACCTGCTACAAACAAATCAACAATCTGCAAATTCAGTTTAGACGGATATCAGCTAGCCGACATTGTGCAGAGTCTTCAAAATCTGAGTGCATTATTATTATATTTTTGGAGCAGGTTGTGATGAATTGAGACTTAATAGAGGTATTAGCAGTAGAAAGAGGGACGTGCTCATGCCATTGTACAGAACACTGGTGAGACCTCACTTGGAGTATTCTACGCAGTACTGGAGACCATATCTCCAGAAGGATATTGATACTTTAGAGAGAGTTCAGAGAAGGGCTACTAAACTGGTTCATGGATTGCAGGATAAAACTTACAAAGAAAGGTTTAAGGAACTTAACATGTATAGCTTGGAGAAAAGACGAGACCGGAGGGATACGATAGAAACATTTAAATACATAAAGAGAATCAACACAGTAAAGGAGGAGACTATATTTAAAAGAAGAAAAACTACCACAACAAGAGGACATAGTCTTAAATTAGAGGGACAAAGGTTTAAAAATAATATCAGGAAGTATTACTTTACTGAGAGGGTAGTGGATGCATGGAATAGCCTTCCAGCTGAAGTGGTAGAGGTTAACACAGTAAAGGAGTTTAAGCATGCGTAGGATAGGCATAAGGATATCCTAACTATAAGATAAGGCCAGGGACTAATGAAAGTATTTAGAAAACTGGGCAGACTAGATGGGCCGAATGGTTCTTATCTGCCGTCACATTCTATGTTTCTATAATATTCACTACTCTTAGGACGATGGAGGAAACTGTAGGCAAGAATACATTTATATCTGAGGGGCGGGTAGACAAACAGAGATATTCACTAAAGGGAGAATTGAAAGTTCTCTAAGTCAGGTATGCTGTCAGTTTGACTTTTCTGACCTTAAATCTGAAATCCACTTTGAATTTACTTAGAACTCTCACTTTGGTGAATAGCCCTAAAATAATTCTCCCTCTACCTGCCAGAAAACTGAAGCTGCTTAGTTTGCGCAAGAGACCCCAAAAAATGTTCTCCTCCTTCTGCCAGTGAAAATAAATACAATTAGCGCTAAATGAGAGATTCTCCAAAGCAAATTATTAATAAAAATAAAATAAAGAAATATATCTGTGTGTAGATTGTGTTAACAGACAGAATGTAAAATTTAACACCATGTCTGGGCACAATTATTATTATTATTATTATTTTATTATTTATATAGCGCTAGCAAATTCCGTAGCGCTGTACAAGGGTGCCCACATACAGTTAGTATAGTTGTATCAAACTATTTTACCGGAAACAAAATTGCTGACTGTTATTGCAGCCTGCAAAGAATTCAGAGCGCCCCTTAATAATATTATTATTATGGGTATTTATATAGCACCAGCTTATTCCACAGCGCTGTACAATAAGAGGGGAATTTACCAAATGAGACAATAACGAAATGTAACAGGAACAATAGGTAGTGGAGGACCTGCTCAAACAAGCTTACCTTCCCTCCTCACCTCTTGGCTGCTACAAAGAAATTATGACGGTTTACCTTTAATGATTTCTGAAGAGTGCGGGAAAGGCAGGATGGGTTGAGGGTTATAATTTACAGTTTCTGGGAAGGAACAGAATTGGGAACTAATTTCTCTGCACGGTGAAAACTAGTGAAACTTGAGTGAATTGGAGTAGTACAAATCGAAAACAAATCAGCCTAATATTTAGTCAGCTTGTATCCTCTGGCTAGATTTCTCTGTGTGCTGCCTTATATACTAATTGTCCCATCCCATACTGGCTTTTCGGCAATGCCATTCTTAAGCAACCATCTTTCTAAACTGGTCTCGGGTGTAACTTTACACTCTGCCGCTATCTGACACCAACTCGCTGGTGGCGGTGGTGGGATCAGCAATGACTCTTGTTAACACTTTTCCCAGTCTTGTTTTTTTTTATTTAAATTTTTCTCAAATCAATTCCACCAAACCAATTACTGAACACATTTCTGCCTAAATGATTGTTGTAGAAATGTAAAATTACTTTTTTCTTGCGGGAATCCCAGTTCCCCTTTGGCATACATTCCCATAAAACAAGCCAATTTTCTTAGATTATAGTTGTCTAAAAATTCCTTTTCTTATTTTCTTTAAATGGTTATGCAAATGTTTGGCCATTTTTGTTGGAATTCCAGGGTGAGGCAAAAATGATGACCTTTCAAGTCTCGCTTTTTAGTGTAAAAGCTTAAACTCCCACCCCTAACACAGAGATGAGAAAATTAAATATACTTCATGCAAAAAGGCCGGACTTGCCAGGCATCCAATGGGTTAATATCAAACTAAGCATAATTACTTAGAGACTACGCTCTGCCGTGCTAAAATGCAGAGCGTCACCAGACCTTTTACACCACAATCATTAAGAAATGTCAGCGTCTCGTATTATTATTTTTAAGGTAAAAAAGGCAGAATGTCAGGAGAGCAGGGAAAAAAAATGAGCACAACTGTTTAAAAAACAATTTTATTCAAAGGGCAACAATTTTAGGGAGATGATTTCCGTAATACGAATGGTGGTTTTCACTGGGAAAACATAAAATATGAACGATAACTCTTAGCAACAGCAATGTTTCCTATGTATCCACTAAGTAGCTTTTTTTTTGTAATTTGATCAATTCAAAGAAGAGCCCTTACTGCTAGTTCAAGACCTGGCTGACATCTACATATCCACATTTTAGTGCGTTCCCCAGTGTATTGCTCGCTGTTTAGAATGCGCTGTATACATAATGGCTTCGCAGTGTAGACTTTGTCTGAATCCGCCTATAGTAGGAATTAGTATGTTCAGCAGTGCCACTTAATCGTGTTTTCCATTCAGTCTGTCAGTACAAATGGCGAATATGCGACTCTTCCGATACTGAATTTCGGAGCTCGGATTTCAGTATATCCAGAAAAAAAAAAAAATAGAAAGATCAGTTCTTCTCCATCAATCTTAGAATCGCTTCTATCAACTACAATCCAAGCCCCCGATTTGCAGTGTGTGCACATATGTTCTGCTTCCAGTATAGTTCCATGTAAATGCTGGGGATATCGCTACCCAGCGTTACATTACAGTTAGTGTTAGCAGGATGGTGGGGAGTGGGGGTCGGCCTCGTACGTTAAAGGAGGGAGGTGTTTTTATGGGTTTGATAAAAGGATGGAAGTAACACAGTTACATAATTGGTCACTTTTGTATTTCGGTATAGGCTAAAACATAGAGAGTCCATATGGCTGATATTGAAAGCAAAAATCATTCATATGGAGAATGGGTTCAGTTTTATAAAGCAGTCGTTAACTCACCACAAATCAGAGTTTAATTAATAAACAGCCCAAATTGCATTGAGAAAGGAAAATTCATTTTAAAAGACAGTTGGACTGTTTGAATCCAAGCAACGAGTGCACCAAATGATGACCTGTCATTTTTAAGTCATTTGCAGACTTAGCCTTTGCTACCTCCAATGTACGGTCAATCAATGTATCTACTACTACTACTACTACTACTTTTCTACAGACTTTATTTTTGTTTGCCCTATCACATAGAGGCTGAATTATATCCCCTAACAATATATAGGTGAAAAAAAGATTGTAGGGCTGGAGTAAAATTACTAATATTAAAAATGTTTAAACAGTTAAACATGAATCATATAACAAACATAGAATGTGACGGCAGATAAGAACCATCCGGCCCATCTAGTCTGCCCAATTTTCTAAATACTTTCATTAGTCCCTGGCCTTATCTTATAGTTAGGATAGGCTTATGCCTATCCCACGCATGTTTAAACTCCTTTACTGTGTTAACCTCTACCACCTTAGATAAAAGCAAAGAAGAGATGGAGAATGTGGGCATCGATTCCACTACCTCTCACATGCTAAGTGAGCGCTCTACCATGGGAGCTAATCCCCCAGATGCATATATATAAAACATAGCCCAAACCCTTAATATACTCATTTTGTAATTATTATTCTTTTAGTATGTATTATTTTTCTTTATTTTATTACTGATGTTTCCTTGTGTATCTATATAAATGAAAACACTTGAATAAGTTAAATATGGAATATTTGTTGGGCTTTGCAGTGTATAATAATCACAGGGCAGTTTGTTTGATGGCCCCTCCTATTTAGAGTTGTATCGATGGGCTGCCATATCTCTCGATTCCATCTCGTTTAGCTAGTGGAAATTAAGTTACAGACAGAGTGTTAGATACAGGTAATTATCTTCCAGCAGAGGTGGTAAACTAACATAGTGAATCTGTGGCAGGAAGTCTATATACAATTTAGGAAACTAAATCCATGTATTTCTTTAGAGAATGCTCAAACTTGAGTTTGTTTTTTATTGTTTAGTTTTTATCATCACTAAAACAACTGTTTATGTCTTTGTGCGCATTCAGTTAGCTATCATTCTGCTTCCCAATATGTCGAGGCACATCTTATCATTACCATGTTACTTACTAACCGTGTCACGTACACACGAGGGCAGGGGTGTCGACAAATTGTGTCATTGCTTACATACCTGACCGTTAATAGAACGTGCCATCCAGATACACAGGCTGGCTGGCATGGAGGGCCAACAGGGGGCCCAGAGAGCACTGCGGACGCTCTTTCATGTCATAATGTCAAATCATTTAAGCAGGAGACGTACATTTCGATTGTTTTTCTAGGTTCCCTATGCATTCTGTTTTCTAACTGTTATTACCCAACTTACTAGTGTTCTTTGTATGGAGTTGGGAAGGAAAAGACTGAGCTGCATTTTTTTTTTGCTGTAGTGTAAGAATCTGTGGACTGCCATTTATGGTCCAAGAATTTTGCAAGTTAAAGGTTCTCTGCAGCAACGCATATTAATAAATATAATACCTTGAGCAAGGCATGCTTTAGTAGCCCAGTGACGTCACCGTAACAAGAGATCCAGGTTCGCTAGAACCCCCCAAAAGTTTCCAAAAGTAGAACCTTTAGACGTGCTACTGAAACTTTATGGAATTTAGGTTTTTTTGAGCCCTAAAGTTTTCTTTGTTTCGATTAATTTTAACTGATTAACAATAATTACATTATTTGTTTTTATGGTTTGGGTGCTCTGATACAGCGGTGTTGATAAACTGTGGGGCTGACAAAGAAAATGGATTAGCTAGAGGAATTTTGTTTAGTTTTTTTCCCCTTAAAATGTTAAAATCCCTTTTTAAAATCGTCAAAAAATGACTGTTATAGTTAATGCGCTCCATTGAGAAGATACTAGAATCTTCTGACATCACTTACCAGAAAATCTAGGATAAAATGTAATAAATACAGCGATTTTGGCTTTTCTAAAACCAGCAGCATCACTAACACTATTGTTACGGATCTCCCACGCTCCATGTACCAGTTTACGTCAAGACGTTTAGGTCTCATTGTCACACAAGGACGTCTTTTCATTCCAGGGTCAGTCAGCGCTCTAGCAGAATGTCTGTTGCTTATCGTTGTAAGATTTCCAAGCGGAATGTAATTAGTATTGTGTGATCCTGCACCTACCAAGCTGTGCTGGCTAGGCCGAAGCCGTTATCTAAAGTGTAACAGGCTGTTTATATCCGTTACCTGCTGCCCTTTGGGAGACTTTTTTTTTTGGCCTTCTTAAATAAGGGTCACCAAGATTGCGTTCCTTTTATCATGACTGCCACGTCTAACCCCTCTACTGCCATGTACCACTTTAGGTGACCGCCTGTGTGTTTCAGTGTTAATATCCGAGTGGATTCTATCTCAGTGTTTCGTATTTCTTAGCTTTGATTTGATTTGAATTTAAAAATTAGCCCAAAGGTTTAGAGAAGTATTAATTCCTTATAAAATGAAATCTTGTGTTCTAGTGATTCCGTTTTTTAAAAGAATACCTGGAACTGGCTTACAAGTGTGCTTATTCCAAGATTCAGGAGAATCGGGACACAACAATGGCAACTGATGTTGAGAATCCAGGTTCTGTCTGTTCTCCCAAATCGGGGCAGTTGAGCAGCGGTTACATTCCGTTAATGAATTCTCGGGATTCCGTGAATCTATGGATACACGTAATTGTGACACGTACTACCGTAAATGAAATATTTTGTTACAAACATTTGTTGCAGTATATGTTTGGGATTTTATAAAATATATAAAGGAGTGACAATCCATTTAATTAGGTGCTTGATTTCATTAAACGTTGAAGGATGGAATTGAGTGATCGTTATAGTAATTAATGTAATGGAATTATACACTGACATTTTCATTGACATTTATGTGTATTCTTCCTGTAGAGGCTACTATCAGGCTCCATGCCATTAATTATATTGACCTTGGAAATGTGATGGGCAAAGCTGACCATGTGGGGATTCAATCCTGCAGTCCGGAGGTTTGATCAGACACATATCACTTTATTGTTTATACACATTTATTGCCATTTCCTTTTATATTTTACCAACAGAGCTGAAAGACTATTCCAGATATCCACTTCATTTGTAATGGTACATAACTCGCCATTTACATGCTTCAACTCACCCTTTTCCCATCAAAAGTCACATTTATTTATTATTAAGGAGCTTTCATGTAGGGAAATGATTTCTCTGTAATTCCTGTTTGTGTCTGTTAAAAATAAAATACTAAATAATAAATTCTCACTGATTTTGACATGCAGCTTTGAAGTACTTGGCACTAGAGTGGTTTTTAGGGGACATATCTTCTCTGGCGAATGTGTGCCAACAAATGTGCAGAAAACGCCAAAACAGTCTGCCAACTTCAACCTGGCGTCGAGTTTGGCACGCTGCTGAGAGTGCGATCTGTCAATTCAATTATTTTTTAATGCAGTACGGATGTTTCGTTTGATACATTCAGTTAAATTATGTTTGAGCTTTACACAAAAATGATCTTTGGAACTTGTGAAGAATTAAAACTAATGTCTGTTTTTCTAAGAAAATTACTTGCCGACATGATTAAACGGGAGTTAGATACAGTGGTGTGCGGAAAATAAAATACAAAAATTAGCTTTTTTATGGATAAGGAACCCCTTGGTCTAAGATGGCCAAACGGTAGATCCCCAGGTGGTGTACAACCACATCCCCCATCATGCTTTGCCAGATATTATGGAAGCTGTGGTTTTTCAACATCTTGAATCCTACACTTTGGCCATTTCTGCCTTTGGCGTTGTAGCAGTGTTGTGAAGTAACAGCCAGTTCTATTTCTAAAATGCCTGCAATTCCACGCCCCGTGCATGCTGCTTTAAAAAGGGAGCATGGGGACCGTAAAGTACTAGAGAGCAGACCCAGGTCAAGGCTCTTGCCAGAGCTGTCCTGACCAATTCAATATTTTTTTCACATTTAACAATGCTTGGCAGGGACCATATTGGTTGTCTGAATGTTGCCAGTAGTAGTCAAGTAAACACCATTAGCACCTTACAAAGCATTGACGGTCACTTTAGTGAAACCTCGTGTGAACCAGAATCAGGGACCTTTGCTTTGCCAACTGATCTACTGACCATCAATCTAGCTAAAGACTAAATATATAACATATTTTGCAAAGACCACTGATTGCACATGGCTACCTAAGTTATAGTTTCCTGATGCTGTCACCGCAGGCACTGTCCATGTTTTATTTTCAGCACTCCATACACCAGGACCCCCCCCGTCAGTGCAGTACTCTTCTACCTTCACGAGGGTACAACGCTATTGTCTATAGAGTATCCCACAAGACCACAAGAGCCTCCACAGTTATCGTCTTGCGTGAGCGAGGCAATGCCTTACTCCCAGCTCTCCCGAAGCCGCCTGCTTTAAATATAATCAATATTGAACAATTCATTGAAATATCTTGTGTTTCTATGTGTAATGAGTGAACGACATGGTATTTTCAGTTGCCATTGATTGGATTGTGTGAGAGTGAATGCAAACGATGTACTAAACAGCCAGCTTTGGTGACACAAGGGAAAACTTGAAATCCCAAAAAAGACAAGTTGGAAAAAAGAATACATTCAAGAAAGTTGAAGGTTATTTTCCAACCAGGTTGTCCGGACACCAGAATTTTGTTCTTAATTGCATTGCATGGTCTGCGATCCATTGCATTGTAGAGGAAGGAACTGCGGAGATTCAGTGAAACAGTGAAAACGTAACTAATTCATTTCAAAACAACCCTGTTTGCAGTATTTCAACCAATCAGAATCCCGATTTGGGGTCAGTGTCCAGACTCTGCAGAGATTAAAACAAATTGGTGGCACACGTCACTTCATCGAAAATTAGAATTAAAAATAAGACTAGATAAATAAATGTTTCACATATCTGTTTAAAATTCTCTATTTGTTGATGTGAACAATCATAGTTTCTTTAAAAAAATAATTAAAGGCATGAGGACATCAGCTACGCATCCTTTACAGAAGAAATAACCGGATATAAAAATCCCATCCTTCCAGATCTTTTTTTTTAATTAAGGTTTTGTATTGTAAGTTGTCAATGCACATTATTGGGAGAATGGATGCCAATGACAAAGCTCAGCCTTTCTGTCCTTTATCTTTGTCAATGATTCCGAGACATGATTTATGGTTAGACTCAGACTTTTGGGATCATCCATCAAACAGTCGTTTCACAATGGGGCTCGTGGTTGTAAATCATATGGAAGGGTTGCCACTCACTGCGATTAACCCTTTGCACACCGTTTCGTGGTTACTTTTTTAGTCAGTACCTGAAAACAGCGTGCAAAGGTTTCCACTGATCCTCGACTTTTATTTTGTTTATTCGTTCGAAGTTGGTAAATTTGATTTGCAAAAAAAAAAGACAAGCAGAAATTAAAGGTCAACACAAATCTTGAGGAAGAATGGGTAGATTGAGTAAATGTATTGCCTTACGTCATTAGATTTCGAGAAATTAAACCTTAACTATCTATCAATAACATGAGCATTTTGGGACCATCGTTAAGATATATCAGAAAGTCTGATGCACTAAAAGTAGATTTTGATATAAATGCAAATAGCATGAAATGTTTTCGGATTTTTTTAGAACATTACAAGTATTACAATATTATTATATTTTTATGCTGCGTTTTATGCTGTTTTCATGCACCCGGCGGAGTTTATTACCAATAACACGACCTTATGTAATATCACATCGTGTAAATTATCTCCTGGGATATTAAAGAAGGTGCTTTGTATTTTTTTTTTTATGTATTTTCTCTTTTATTTTTTGTAAATTAAACATCTCTACATTCCCAAATATAATGTGCTGATAATCCTGCATTTACAAATTGTATTTTTTTTTTCTTCCTTGCCGGAGGACATGGTCTAGAGACATTGTGTAGTACAAGTCTTGTTCTGTCATTTCTGCATCAAAGAGATTAATGGTACGCTGTACTCTTTTGCACCTGTGAGGCCCTTAGCCCTGCAGTTCCCGGTTTTATAACGATCTATACATAGCACACAGCTCCGGAGCAGGGGGGAGATTTGCGTAATATAGTGACTTGAGTACAAGATAACCTCACTTTCTCCTTTTTGGTCGCGTATTACAAAAGACTATGTGTATAAAAAAAATGTTATTCTCTTTTGACGAAAAACTAAAATATATTTCACAGCCATACTTAATCGAGGAACTTACAATGTTTTGTAACAGTCTAAAAAATACTGGAAGAACTCAAGATATTTGCAGCTATATGGTTTTATTTTGCATGCTGGGGGAGGCCATTTTGATGAACATACCTCACTTCCTGTTCCGTAGTAGAAAGCAGTCAGCACACACACAATCATTGCCCATATAGTACTCCGTTCTCTAAGGGGGTACAATGACCCCGGTCTTGGAGTCCAGTACAGTGGTCCGAGTTCATAGTTCCATGTTAAATTGCAATTTTTACCTAATTTACTGGGTAAAAGTTATTTTAACTACCTAACTTGGTCTGGTCTGTACTTATCATTATTTGCAATAAATCAGGTTGGCCCCCCGGCTTCCAAATCCACTAACCTGCAAAAAATGAAAGTGATTTAAAGTGGTCATGGTGCCTGGCGTCTGTATGTACAGTGTTTCGCTTTGAAATGCTGCACTTACAGAGTTTAACCCCTTTCTAGCTGGAAACGGTGTAACTCCATCTCCGGCAGCCTCATTAGGGCATCATATGCCAGTCTGGAACAAGAGGGCCGGGCTGACCGGAGTCAATTTTGTTCATATTCCCACGCACAGAGTTGCATTCATTGACAGAAAGCAGTCAGCTGACGCTCTTGGCCAATGAATGACTAGTTAGATCGACTTCCAGCTTCCGAAGCTCTGCTCTGATGTCATCACTGTCCATAGGGATCCTCGGAGCCTAGTGGGGACCATGGTGAGACAGTTTCCCACATTACTGGGAAACAGGGCCAGTGTCCTCCCGAGATCATACCCACAGCAGCGGGCTATACTGCTCATAATGCTTGGAGTAAACCTTCAAAAAAGCAGGACAGATTTTTTTATTTTGACTTTACATTTTTATTCTTACTGCAAAATGATAATTTTAAGTGCTGTTTCCTTCCTGGTGTAACCTTAACAATCTTTCCAGCAGGGAAATGTCACTGCCAATATCCCAATTGAATTCTGGATAATTTCAACACGCTGATGAATTTCTAAAGGAAGGTGAATCAGTTACTGTTTTTGCTTTTCCCAAATCACAAACAAACTTTACATTGAGTCATATTCCAAATCTCCCCATAGAACACAATGCTTTGTATTTATAAGGAGTGATCTGCTGGCTCGGCTTAGCGACATGTAACGCGCCTCTTGTTTAGCTAAAAGACCGCGTTCTACGGTAAAATCGGCAGAGTTTTAACTTTCATTCCAATACCGGGATTTAAAAAGCTCTTGGGGAACTTTGCAAGTGGAAAAGATTAAGCATTATTTATGTTTAGATATGGATCTAGTTCTGACCTAACAACAATAACAACATGCAGAGATGCTGAGTACATCGGGGGAATTTTCAACATTTTTTGGAAAATAAATATCACTTATCTGCTTCAGGTGTGATTAGGTAAAAAAAAAAATAGTATTGTCTAATGCAGCCAATAAGATTGGCATTAGTTATTTCATGCTAATTATCATTCTGGTAAGATTACGATCAATGATAATATTCAGTAGTCTGGGTCTTTTTAAAGAAAACTGTTTTGTAGACTTTTAGACACACACTCCAAGCTTGTTAGGCGCACTGTGTAGGTTAGGTTACAGTTAGTTATACCGGGTGGGTTTATATTATTAAAGGGACACTCCAGGCTCCCACACACATTAGATGCACTGTGTAGGTTAGGTTGCAGTTAGTTATACTGGGTGGGTTTATATTATTAAAGGGACACTCCAGGCTCCCACACACGTTAGGTGCACTGTGTAGGTTAGGTTACAGTTAGTTATACCGGGTGGGTTTATATTATTAAAGGGACACTCCAGGCTCCCACACACGTTAGGTGCACTGTGTAGGTTAGGTTACAGTTAGTTATACCGGGTGGGTTTATATTATTAAAGGGACACTCCAGGCTCCCACACACGTTAGATGCACTGTGTAGGTTAGGTTACAGTTAGTTATGCTGGGTGGGTTTATATTATTAAAGGGACACTCCATGCTCCCACACACGTTAGGTGCACTGTGTAGGTTAGGTTACAGTTAGTTATACTGGGTGGGTTTATATTATTAGAGGGACACTCCAGGCTCCCACACCCGTTAGATGCACTGTGTAGGTTAGGTTACAGTTATACTGGGTGGGTTTATATTATTAAAGGGACACTCCAAGCTTGTTAGATGCACTGTGTAGGTTAGGTTACAGTTAGTTATACTGGGTGGGTTTATATTATTAAAGGGACACTCCAGGCTCCCACACACGTTAGATGCACTGTGTAGGTTAGGTTACAGTTAGTTATACTGGGTGGGTTTATATTATTAAAGGGACACTCCAGGCTCCCACACACGTTAGGTGCACTGTGTAGGTTAGGTTACAGTTAGTTATACTGGGTGGGTTTATATTATTAGAGGGACACTCCAGGCTCCCACACACGTTAGGTGCACTGTGTAGGTTAGGTTACAGTTATACTGGGTGGGTTTATATTATTAAAGGGACACTCCAAGCTTGTTAGATGCACTGTGTAGGTTAGGTTACAGTTAGTTATGCTGTGTGGGTTTATATTATTAAAGGGACACTCCATGCTCCCACACACGTTAGGTGCACTGTGTAGGTTAGGTTACAGTTAGTTATACTGGGTGGGTTTATATTATTAAAGGTACACTCCAGGCTCCCACACACGTTAGATGCACTGTGTAGGTTAGGTTACAGTTAGTTATACTGGGTGGGTTTATATTATTAGAGGGACACTCCAGGCTCCCACACACGTTAGGTGCACTGTGTAGGTTAGGTTACAGTTAGTTATACTGGGTGGGATTATATTATTAAAGGGACACTCCAGGCTCCCACACACGTTAGATGCACTGTGTAGGTTAGGTTACAGTTAGTTATACTGGGTGGGTTTATATTATTAAAGGCACACTCCAGGCTCCCACACACGTTAGATGCACTGTGTAGGTTAGGTTACAGTTAGTTATACTGGGTGGGTTTATATTATTAAAGGCACACTCCAGGCTCCCACACACGTTACATGCACTGTGTAGGTTAGGTTACAGTTAGTTATACTGGGTGGGTTTATATTATTAAAGGCACACTCCAGGCTCCCACACACGTTAGATGCACTGTGTAGGTTAGGTTACAGTTAGTTATACTGGGTGGGCTTATATTATTAAAGGGACACTCCAGGCTCCCACACACGTTAGATGCACTGTGTAGGTTAGGTTACAGTTAGTTATACTGGGTGGGCTTATATTATTAAAGAGACACTCCAGGCTCCCACACACGTTAGATGCACTGTGTAGGTTAGGTTACAGTTAGTTATACTGGGTGGGTTTATATTATTAAAGGGACACTCCAGGCTCCCACACCCGTTAGATGCACTGTGTAGGTTAGGTTACAGTTAGTTATACTGGGTGGGCTTATATTATTAAAGGGACACTCCTGGCTCCCACACACGTTAGATGCACTGTGTAGGTTAGGTTACAGTTAGTTATACTGGGTGGGTTTATATTATTAAAGGGACACTCCAGGCTCCCACACACGTTAGGTGCACTGTGTAGGTTAGGTTACAGTTAGTTATACTGGATGGGTTTATATTATTAAATAGACACTCCAGGCTCCCACACACGTTAGGTGCACTGTGTAGGTTAGGTTACAGTTAGTTATACCGGGTGGGTTTATATTATTAAAGGGACACTCCAGGCTCCCACACACGTTAGGTGCACTGTGTAGGTTAGGTTACAGTTAGTTATACTGGGTGGGATTATATTATTAAAGAGACACTCCAGGCTCCCACACACGTTAGATGCACTGTGTAGGTTAGGTTACAGTTATTTATACTGGGTGGGATTATATTATTAAAGGGACACTCCTGGCTCCCACACACGTTAGATGCACTGTGTAGGTTAGGTTACAGTTAGTTATACTGGGTGAGTTTATATTATTAAAGGGACACTCCAGGCTCCCACACACGTTAGATGCACTGTGTAGGTTAGGTTACAGTTAGTTATACTGGGTGGGTTTATATTATTAAAGGGACACTCCTGGCTCCCACACACGTTAGGTGCACTGTGTAGGTTAGGTTACAGTTAGTTATACTGGGTGGGTTTATATTATTAAAGGGACACTCCAGGCTCCCACACACGTTACATGCACTGTGTAGGTTAGGTTACAGTTAGTTATACTGGGTGGGTTTATATTATTAAAGGCACACTCCAGGCTCCCACACACGTTAGATGCACTGTGTAGGTTAGGTTACAGTTAGTTATACTGGGTGGGTTTATATTATTAAAGGCACACTCCAGGCTCCCACACACGTTAGATGCACTGTGTAGGTTAGGTTACAGTTAGTTATACTGGGTGGGTTTATATTATTAAAGGCACACTCCAGGCTCCCACACACGTTACATGCACTGTGTAGGTTAGGTTACAGTTAGTTATACTGGGTGGGTTTATATTATTAAAGGCACACTCCAGGCTCCCACACACGTTAGATGCACTGTGTAGGTTAGGTTACAGTTAGTTATACTGGGTGGGCTTATATTATTAAAGGGACACTCCAGGCTCCCACACACGTTAGATGCACTGTGTAGGTTAGGTTACAGTTAGTTATACTGGGTGGGATTATATTATTAAAGAGACACTCCAGGCTCCCACACACGTTAGATGCACTGTGTAGGTTAGGTTACAGTTAGTTATACTGGGTGGGTTTATATTATTAAAGGGACACTCCAGGCTCCCACACCCGTTAGATGCACTGTGTAGGTTAGGTTACAGTTAGTTATACTGGGTGGGCTTATATTATTAAAGGGACACTCCTGGCTCCCACACACGTTAGATGCACTGTGTAGGTTAGGTTACAGTTATACTGGGTGGGTTTATATTATTAAAGGGACACTCCAGGCTCCCACACCCGTTAGATGCACTGTGTAGGTTAGGTTACAGTTAGTTATACTGGGTGGGTTTATATTATTAAAGAGACACTCCAGGCTCCCACACACGTTAGGTGCACTGTGTAGGTTAGGTTACAGTTATACTGGGTGGGTTTATATTATTAAAGGGACACTCCAGGCTCCCACACACGTTAGGCGCACTGTGTAGGTTAGGTTACAGTTATACTGGGTGGGTTTATATTAATAAAGGGACACTCCAGGCTCCCACACACGTTAGATGCACTGTGTAGGTTAGGTTGCAGTTAGTTATACTGGGTGGGTTTATATTAATAAAGGGACACTCCAGGCTCCCACACACGTTAGATGCACTGTGTAGGTTAGGTTACAGTTAGTTATACTGGGTGGGTTTATATTAATAAATGGACACTCCAGGCTCTCACACACGTTAGGTGCACTGTGTAGGTTAGGTTACAGTTAGTTATACTGGGTGGGTTTATATTAATAAAGGGACACTCCAGGCTCCCACACACATTAGATGCACTGTGTAGGTTAGGTTATGTGACAGACCCCTTTTGGAGTAATAGATACCATCTCAGAGAATTGCCGTTGTACTTGGATTATTGTGGATTTTGGGTACTTCTGGATCCGTACGGTACACGCAGCCACGTGGAGAGAACAATGGGTCGCTTCTATTTTGACCGCACGAACTAATGACCGAACATTCCCGAACTTTCCACACGACAAATTTCAACCTTACCGGTAACATACGCCCATGCTGGTCGACAGATCCAGAGTACCGAACTAGAGACACCAGATCCAAGAGAGAGTTTTCATTTATATTATATGGTTTCTGAGTAAATGGTGCAAACGTGCATCTAGCGAACGGCCCAACCGATCTAGGGGATTTTCACGTATATTGTTCCCTTAGATCTCCGTTCCCTAATACACGTAGTACAGTGCATTTTCGTTATATATTGTGTGTGTTATTAAACATTGTAATAATCGTGAAATATTCCGCCCGGTACAGTGGGTGTGACTCCCACTGTAAATGTATTATCTCCTCCGGATACGGGGAGGAGTTGTTGTACGGCATAAAAGCCCGAGCTGCAGAATAAAGATTATTCCTACTTTGACCCTCAACACAGAGTCTCATCTCGTGCTTGGAGGGGATGGCTATTATGCGGATTCGTATTTGCTGGGAACCTGTTATGCTTTAGCTGACTTCATCTTGGGGGAAAGGACACCTTCTCAGCGGCGTAACCCCCTACTACACCGGGGTGCCGCTACAGGTTACAGTTAGTTATACTGGGTGGGTTTATATTATTAAAGGGACACTCCAGGCTCCCACACACGTTAGGCGCACTGTGTAGGTTAGGTTACAGTAAGTTATACTGGGTGGGTTTATATTATTAAAGTGACACTCCAGGCTCCCACACACGTTAGGTGCACTGTGTAGGTTAGGTTACAGTTAGTTATACTGGGTGGGTTTATATTATTAAAGTGACACTCCAGGCTCCCACACACGTTAGGCGCACTGTGTAGGTTAGGTTACAGTAAGTTACATTATTACAAGCCCTTTCACAAGTCAGTGGTAACAAGTTTTTTTATCTTTTGCTTGGAACAAATTTGCCAGGGTAGTAGGGGCACCGTGACCTTTCCAGCGGACTGTAGGTGCGTTCTGTTATGCCTGTCTGGGACACGGCCTCTCCAGAATTGGTAGTTCTTCTTTGGTGCTGAATGCAGCTAAAATTGAACCATGTTTCACCTTCCTCTAAATTCTGAAGCAAAAATTACAATGTGCCAATGACTCAACAAGAACCCCCAAGCCCCCAGACATAAGGCCCCATATTCCTGGTGCTGATAGGACGTTTTTACATGCGTTAGATACAGTGTGTTATTTACGGCAGTCGCTGGTATAATCCATCACATGATCTCAGGATTTGCTAGAGAAAGCCCCAGTCAGTGACATTAAACATTTGTATATTCTGTTAGCTGCAAAGTGCTGGGCCTGTAGTTTGTTCATTTCATCTGTATTTCCAATCACTGCAGAAGGTTTACTAAAGCACCGCGTTACTGATTTATTTATAATGCAAATACGGCGCTGTCAGTACTGCTGGGATAAATAGTTCTGACAGGCATTAATAACGCAAGTAGGATGAGTGGGGATTGGTGAAATATGGGGATTTCAGTTACCTTTGTGTGTTACACTTGATGAGGGCTGATTTAGAATTGTCTGCTATAAACACGGCCGTAGAATACAGGCACCAACATAGTCCGTGTCAAAGTACAGTAGGGGACCTGGATTCATACAAATAAAAATACCGTTATGGTGAGTCTCGAGAGTCTCTTTAAACACAAAGTCTGTGAATATACAGAATATTTATGGATTGGGAATTGATGGGGTTTGCTCACTAAAACCTTAAATAGTGACGGATTGACCAGAAAGATACTACAACAACTAAAATAAATACTAAAATACTAAAATAAATACTACAACAACTAAAATAAATACTAAAATACTAAAATAAATACTACAACAACTAAAATAAATACTAAAATATATACTACAACAACTAAAATAAATACTAAAATACTAAAATAAATACTACAACAACTAAAATAAATACTAAAATACTAAAATAAATACTACAACAACTAAAATAAATACTAAAATACTAAAATATATACTACAACAACTAAAATAAATACTAAAATACTAAAATAAATACTACAACAACTAAAATAAATACTAAAATACTAAAATAAATACTACAACAACTAAAATAAATACTAAAATACTAAAATAAATACTAAAATACTAAAATAAATATTCCCATAACTCTGTCCTCTCTTGGTTTTCCTCCTATCTCTCCCAACGCTCATTCAGTGTCTCCTTTTCCAAGGATACCTCCTCCCCTCGTCCTGTCTCGGTTGGAGTCCCCCAAGGCTCTGTCCTTGGTCCCTTTCTATTTTCTCTTCATACTGCCTCTCTTGGCAAACTAATTACCTCTTTTGGTTTCCACTACCACCTGTACGCTGAGGACACCCAGATATATCTCTCCTCCCCGGACCTCTCCCCTGCCGTCCTGCAACGTGTCACTGCTTCCCTATCTTCCATCTCTGACTGGATGTCCTCCCACTTTATGAAACTCAATCTCTCTAAAGCTGAACTCCTCGTCTTTCCTCCTCCTAATACTGATCCTCCTCTCTCGCTCTCCCTTCAAGTCAGTGATATCCACATAAGTCCATCCCTACAAGCGCACTGTCTTGGCGTCATACTTGACTCTGGTCTCACCTTTGAGTCTCACATCCAGTTTGTTGCCAAGTCCTGTAGGTTCCAACTCAAAAACATAGCCCGCATCCGCCCCTTTCTTACGCAAGATGCTACCAAGGAGCTTGTCCATGCTCTAGTAATTTCCCACATGGATTATTGTAACCCTCTCCTAATTGGTCTACCCAAAAGCCGTATTGACCCGCTACAGTCTGTAATGAATGCTGCCGCCAGACTGATTTTCCTCTCTAGTCGGTCCTCTCACACATCACCCCTCTGCCGGTCCTTACATTGGCTCCCTGTATCCTATAGGAGTCAATTCAAAGTGCTAACCCATACCTGTAAAGCACTGAACAATTCCAGCCCCTATTATATCTCTTCACTGATCCAGAGGTATGCCCCTCCTCGTACCCTCCGCTCTGCCCGCGACCACCTCCTGACCGCTGCTCGCACCCGTACGGCCAACTCACGCTTGCAGGACCTCTCACGGGCGGCTCCTCTCCTATGGAATAACTTGCCTACTGCCATCATACTCTCCCCTAGTCTTCAATCATTTAAGAAGGGCCTTAATACCCATTTCTCCAAGAAAGCGTATGGCTTCCCAGAGTAATCTCTCCCTTACATACCTGTCTCTTGCTCTCTCCTATAGGACAGTGCTTTGCTCTCTCCTCCAGATCTGCTTCACTCCTACTTGATTTTTCCTATCCTAATGTTTCTAATACCCCACCTCCTATAGTCTGTAAGTGTGAGCAGGGTCCTCTTCAACCTATTGTTCCTGTAAGTTTTCTTGTAATTGTCTTATTTATAGTTAAATCCCCCCTCTCAAAATATTGTAAAGTGCTACGGAATCTGTTGGCGCTATATAAATGGCAATAATGATAGGTAGATAGGTAGATAGGTAGATAGGTAGATAGGTAGATAGATAGATAGGTAGATAGATAGGTAGATAGATAGGTAGATAGATAGGTAGGTAGATAGGTAGGTAGATAGGTAGGTAGATAGGTAGGTAGATAGGTAGGTAGATAGGTAGGTAGATAGGTAGGTAGATAGGTAGGTAGATAGGTAGGTAGATAGGTAGGTAGATAGGTAGGTAGATAGGTAGGTAGGTAGATAGACAGACAGACAGACAGACAGACAGACAGACAGATGATAGATGATATATAGATATACAGATAGATAGATATATAGATGATAGATAGATAGATAGATATACAGATAGATAGATAGAGATAGATAGAATATTTTTATTGTACTTTAGTCATTTACATTTTTAATTGTTTTAAAATATGCGTTGTTATAGGTTGAAGATGTGCTGTAGGATAGCGTCCAGCTTTACCGATTTCTCAGTTTTTTAACCCATTCCTGACAATTTAATATTAATGAAGGAGTTGCTGATAGGTATACGTCATCAAACAATGTGTCTGATAAATGCCGCACATGGTACAATCATAAAACTAACGCACGTTGTGAAGGTCACGGTGTCATGGCCTCCTTTATGATTTCATCTGCCGTCCCTGATCTGAGAGCCGCACACCGTTCACAGCCATGGATATGATACTTTCTGAGTAATTTGGCTGAGCCTCGGCAGTAACCCGGCAAAGTATTATAATTTTAAATGTGCCCAGGAAATAATTGAAATTCCAGTTTAGCTTCATCATAATGCAAAGCGCTCAGATGCATTTAACAGCTGACCGGCTCCCCGTGTATATTGCTTTACAAATGAGGTCATATTGTTTTTTAAAGAAATTATATTCCTATCAAACACGTTTAGAAAGGGGAAACACGAGACATGATGGTCTAACCTCTGTGTCGCTTTTCATTTACTCGCCAGCAATGATTAACCCATTCGTTCCATCAGGGGAGGATTCTTCTCTGGATGAGAATCTCCTTCGTAAGGTTTCTCGAGTTTAAGATTTAGGAATTGGAACTTATGATTCCACTTAGTTGCTGTAATATTAATAAATATTAAATCATAACTCTTTCTCAGACAGTGAGTGCTCGATTGATGGCTGAAACTGGTATCTTGCAGATATCGTTTATGTTGAGAAAAGCTGCCAACAACTGGCAATTAAGGAGTTGAGATGAGCCCAGGCTATAATATATATACGATTTGGTGGGGAAGGGGCTAAAGTGATATCAGTAACCAAACATGCACGTAGCTAATATAGAAAAGGATTTCATTCTCATCTTCTTGATATCCGGTTGTACATTTATTAGTTTACTCCAGGTGCCATGGAGTGGTCATGGTGCCTGGAGTCTGTATGTACTGCATTTCAAAACACATGAAATGCACGTGCAGAGTTTAACCCCTCTGCCACCAAAGGTGTATCTCCACCCCGGCAGTGTCATTGGGGTGTCATTAGCTAGCCAAGAACACAAGTTCCGTGCTAGCTAATGTGAATTCTGTGCATATTTGACGTCTGGCATCTGCACACACAGCACATTTATTAAAACACAATTTTTGGGTTGAAGTAACCCTTTAAGCTGGAGATATATATAGAATCAGAAAATAGTTTGTAGTGTGGAGGTTACAGCAGTCAAGATGGGAAAGAATATGACTTGAAAGTTTTTTGAAGACCACATATCTCCTGTAGCTCATTATGCCATTGTGCATTATACCCTCAACATTTTCTAAAATTATTATATTTTCAACAGCTTTCCGTTAAACCTTGACAACTTACTTTTCTTGTACTATCAATGATACTTTGCAACCCAACCAACACATGCTAACAATCAGACTCTTCTCAAACAGATGTTAACCTTATACATCCATGTGAAAATGATGCCAACTTGTAGATATTGGCCACAGAGAGGTCTACCCCTTTAAGATCTCGGCATTTAGCATGGCTCTGTGATGATCACCTGGCAGTTAGTAGCTCTGTATCATTATGATTTTGTCACAGAATCTTTGTTCTACATCATTCTTTCTCTTCTGTTCTGGGCAGAGATAGAGAAGGTCAGATCATCTCCCTTGAAGGTACTGGCACGTGCACGCTGTAATTGTAGACTTGCTTCTGACAGTCAATAATTCAGCCTCAGACACACATTGTAAGAAAGCCTGCAAGTGTCATTTTTTACTCAGTGGCAGAAAATAACAATTCATTCTTGTAAAGGAAGCAAGACTTTTTCTACGGCGTGATTTTGCTTCATGATCACAAAACAAAAGAGTGATGACAAAGATTCGTTCATTAATCTCCGGCGTAATTTGTAATGAGGTTTTAGCAATGCTGACTTGTTCTGAACCTGAATTTAAATAGAGCCCAGCAGGGACAATTACTCTATATCATGAATTCTACTGTCTTTCTGGGCTCCAAGATCACCTAGATGTCATGCATGGTGATCCTTGACGATCTGTCACAATTGCAGACCATTATCTATGGAGAGAGATGCACCAGACACAATTCAGGTATGCTAAGGGAAGAGGGCGACCAACAACGTCATCAAAAAGTGATCAATACTTCATTGAATGACTCCTATTATGGGGGTTTTAACTGTGATGATAACAAAGATGCATTCTTCGGAACCTGATCAATGTTAAAGAATGAATTTCCATGTTTCTTCTAATAGGGGTGACATAGGAACCGTGGACGTTAATGATCTGGTACTTACAGTTACCTTAAATTAAATTAACACGTTATTGACCATGGCATGATCACTGAGGATTGTCACAGTAGCACCTCTCTCGGAGCTGCCATTTTTATAAACTAAACTGATTTAAATTTGTCAACCTTTCTTCAGAACTAAAATCTTCCATTCCTTTTATTAATTTTGTAGCCCGTCTCTGCACTATTTCTAGTGCCATAATATCATTCTTTAGAACAGGTGCCCAAAATTACAAAATACAAAGATGTGGTCTTACTTATAAAGAGGCAAAATTATATTTTTATCCCAAGAATTAATGTCCCTATTAATACATGACAATACCTGATATTGCATATTGTTGTCTAAAACAATTCCCAAATTCTTCTAGAATTTAGGTAATTAAAAAAAATGTTGGTTGATTATGACAGTGAATAGGTTGTAGAGCTGCCCTAATCTTATTGAAATTCCTTTTTTTTTTATTATATGTTTTAGTATACCCCACGTGTTTTTGTTTGTTTTTAGTTTATTTTGAAGGAAATAGTGATCAGAATATAGTGTCTGATCACTATTTCCCAAATGCTTCCCTACTTGAATGTTGGTCAAAAGATCGTTTGTTATAACGAAATCCAGACAAGCGTCCTTTCTAGTTGGTGCGTGTACCAGTTGTGACATGAAGGTGTCGTTTAACACATTCAAAAACCTGATTCCCCTTGCTGAAGTACTAGTCCCTCTATCCCAATTTATGCCCGGGTAATTGAAATCTCCAATGATTAACGTGTTACCCAGATGTGTAGCTTTCTCAATTTTATCTAACATTTGTTCTTCCTCATCAATATCAAACTTAGATGGTTTATAACATATCCCAACCAATAATTGGTGTCCGTTCTTTTGCCCCAAGCAGATATCTAGCCATAAAGCTTCCACATTTTCCTCATCGCATTCCATTTGCTTAAGATTTGGCTTTAACTCATGGTTGACATACAAACATACCCCACCACCCTTCTTGTTTTTCCTATCCTTCCTAAATAACGTGTACCCATTAAAATTAACTGCCCAGTCATGTGTCTCATCCCACCATGTTTCAGTCATGCCTGTTATGTCATATTGCTTAGTGTACGCTGCTTAGTGTATTGCTTAGTGTATTGCTTAGTGTATTGCCTGTAGTTCCCCCAGTTTGTTTTTTAGTACACCTGTTAAATGAGTCAATGATTTGGGTGCTTTCGGTCAAAAATGAACTTACTGTGGAACTTATTCAATGAGCAAAGAATTCTTTTAAATTCACAACTGATTTAAAACATCTATGTAAAAATAATTACCGTATATACTCGAGTATAAGCCGAGTTTTTCAGCCCATTTTTTGGGCTGAAAAACCCCAACTCGGCTTATACTCGAGTCAAGGTCTGTATTATGGCAATTTGCATTGCCATAATACAGACCGGGGGAGAGGGGGCTGGCAGAGCTGTACTTACCTGTTCTGCAGCTCCTGTCAGCTCTCTCCTCCTCCGCGCCGTCCGTTCAGCACCTCGGTCAGCTCCCAGTGTAAGTCTCGCGAGAGCCGCGGCTCTCGCGAGACTTACAGTGTGAGCTGATAGAAGGAGCTGCACGGACGGCGCAGAGGAGGAGAGAGCTGACAGGAGCTGCAGAACAGGTAAGTACAGCTCTGCCAGCCCCCCTCTCCCCCCCACTGAACTGCCACTGGACCACCAGGGAAGGAGAGCCCCCCTCCCTGCCATATATCAAGCAGGGAGGGGGGACGAAAAAAAAATAAAATAAGAAATAATAATAAAAAAAAAAAAAAAAAGGGGGTATAAGGACCACTGTGGGAGGGGGGGGGGGGTATAAGGACCACTGTGGGAGGGGGGGGTATAAGGACCACTGTGGGGGGGGGGTATAAGGACCACTGTGGGAGGGGGGGGGGTATAAGGACCACTGTGGGAGGGGGGGGGTATAAGGACCACTGTGGGGGGGGGGGGTATAAGGACCACTGTGGGAGGGGGGGGGTATAAGGACCACTGTGGGAGGTGGGGGTATAAGGACCACTGTGGGAGGGGGGGGTATAAGGACCACTGTGGGAGGGGGGGGGGGTATAAGGACCACTGTGGGAGGGGGGGGGGTATAAGGACCACTGTGGGAGGGGGGGGGTATAAGGACCACTATGGGAGGGAGGGGGGGATAAGGACCACTATGGGAGGGAGGGGGGGGATAAGGACCACTATGGGAGGGAGGGGGGGGGGATAAGGACCACTATGGGAGGGAAGGGGGGGATAAGGACCACTATGGAAGGGAGGGGGGGATAAGGACCACTATGGGAGGGAGGGGGGGAGAAAAGGAACACTATGGGAGGGAGGGGGGGATAAGGGCCACTATGGGAGGAAGGGAGGG
Organism: Pelobates fuscus; assembly: GCF_036172605.1. NCBI lineage: Eukaryota > Metazoa > Chordata > Amphibia > Anura > Pelobatidae > Pelobates > Pelobates fuscus. The sequence goes on from NC_086322.1 coordinate 307,323,000, forward strand.
GGGGGGGATAAGGACCACTATGGGAGGGAGGGGGATAAGGACCACTATGGGAGGGAGGGGGGGATAAGGACCACTAGGGGAGGGAGGGGGGGATAAGGACCACTAGGGGAGGGGAGGGGGAAGTAAGGACCACTAGGGGAGGGGAGGGGGAAGTAAGGACCACTAGGGGAGGGGTGAGTCAGGACCACTGGGGGAGGGGGGTGAAGGAACACGGGGGTGGGGAGGTAAGGACCACTGAGGGAGGAGGAGGGGAGGTCAGGACATATGGGGGGGGGGGCAAATATCCTTGCACCGGCCCTGCACACACTGCATTCATACACTGCATTCATACACACACTGCATTCATACACACACTGCATTCATACACACACTGCATTCATACACACACTGCACTCACACACACACACTGCACTCACACACACACACTGCACTCACACACACACACTGCATTCATACACACACACACTGCACTCATACACACGCTGCACTCATACACACACACGCTGCACTCATACACACACGCTGCACTCATACACACACACGCTGCACTCATACACACACACGCTGCACTCATACACACACACGCTGCACTCATACGCACACACTGCATTCATTATACACACACTGTAAATAAATATTCAATTAATATATTTTTTTTAGGATCTAATTTTATTTAGAAATTTACCAGTAGCTGCTGCATTTCCCACCCTAGTCTTATACTCGAGTCAATAAGTTTTCCCAGTTTTTTGGGGAAAAATTAGGGGCCTCGGCTTATATTCGGGTCGGCTTATACTCGAGTATATACGGTAAGTTGTAGAATTAGCTGAGCCGGATATTTTTTTCGGCTTCGTTTTAGTGGAATAAATTATACTGTTCTATTGTCAATCCACCACAATTCATTGTTTAGAGAAGAATTGTGCGAAGAAGATAGAAGATAGAAAACCCACAAATATTGGATTTGTGGGTGGCTGTTATTTGACATCTGAGTTGTTTTATAATAACAATTAAAGACAATATATGAATAATACAATATCTTATGACCACAGGTCTTTTGTTCTTCAAACCGCTGTGAATGCTTTGAGCGCCCAGTGTATATATTGTTATATGAAGTGAAAGCCTTTAGCCAGTTCAGACCCTGTTATTCTTTGTACAGATCAGAACACGCTTATATATCTGATCATTGCTACATGCACAGCGTCCGCCTGGAACAACAGCCAGGAAAAATGGATTTCATTGTTTCAGCTACAAATTCTTCAACGAAAAAACATGCTTAATTATTTATCCCTATAAAATCCGTTTTGTTCCTCCTTTTTTTTTTTTCCGTTTAAATATTTATCTTGATTATTGCAAAAAACGAGAAGAAAATAATAATTAAATAAGCTATCGGACTGACTCGACTAAACGTTTATTTCATTGCTTTCTGTTGTTTTTTTTTTACGTTTGTTTTTTGTCTGTACTTTTATTCTCTTCCTCTCAAACTGAAGGGTATTTTTTTTTATCTCTGTAGCTACTTTATTTTAAATGTACAAAACCCTAGTGTGTGATTCCATTAGCTGCCCTACAGCATTGCAATCTACAATTTCCCCACGGCTGTTGTGAAATATTGATGAAATCTATGCTTTTGTGGCTTTCTGTGATACGCTAAACATTTGTCTAATGTAAGTTGTACTCAAATGGATCTTTACAGAGGAATAACGTCGGAAACTTCAAACACAGGGCGAGGGATTCATCCTATCTAGAAACCCAAACATTGAAGCATTAACATGTGGAACCATAAAGGTTTCTATTGAATGAGCCTGAAGTGGATTTGCAGTCAATACTCCCATATTTATATGTTTTTAATTATATTTATTAATACCCTTTTCTTGTTTTGTTAAGCTTTGTTTGCTTTGATCTGCAGGTTGTGAAAACCCCTTTGTGACCAAAGCTTTTTGTGAGATTCGTTTTGTGTTTGTGACTGAGGCCTTTTATGCACGTTTGGAGTTTTCTACCGGTTTCCTTTTAAGGGGACCGATACATATTACACATCGTTCTTTTTAAAGGACTGGTTTCTGTAGAAGTCCTATATGTATGCATAACACATGAATCACATCTAACAAAATTGGATAAAAACATGTTTTTTAACAGTATTGATTAAAGGCTTACTCTAGACACCATGATCACTTTGGTGATTTGAAGTGGTTCCTGGTACTGTCTCCATAGACTAGAGTCAAACGTTGCTTCTATTCCCAACTCTAGCTAACCGCTAACCATAATACTAGTTAACCTTTGTTAACCCTAACCTGAACTGACCCAAAACCTTGCTATGCATAGATATAGTTACCTATGTAGGTCCCACCAATCAGGAGCTGATGGGATCTGATTATGTTACAACCCCCTGTCCAGCATAGGGTTTGTGGGTTAAGTAGTTACGCATACGCACTATGCAGCACAACTCAAAAAGCAGGAAGGGAGTAAACATTCTCACATCAGGTTCACAGAATAAAAACACAATTTAATGCAGTTTGTTGCATTGGTACACAGGTGATTAAGAAATATTTTTTTTATTTTTATGAGTCAATAAAAAAAGTTGTCAAGAATCTGCTGAAAATGCTCGTTAATTCCAGGCCCTACTAGCTTTTGGCACGCATCTACATTTTTAAAGAAAACCTTTATAATGCAAACTCGACATTTACTTTTGAATATTAAAGAACATCATTTTAATCTATAACATGGCAACTATTGCGGAAGTTTCAAAAATGTACAACAGCAGTTAGCAGAAATTAAATAGAGAAAAAAAAAAGCCTTACGATGTATTGAGGGAAAAAAAGTTCTTAGATGGAATACAGATCTGAACACTACTCCCATTTCTTATTTTAACTCTCTTTGTAAACAGTGATACGAGGGTTTCAGAATACCCTCAGCAAAATAAATCTTCCAATAAAATGCAGTAAAACTCAACCCACATAAAGCAATAAAGCATCAAAACGTGCTAGACACGATAAAATCCCACCACAGGTCCACATCTAACTATCCTGGGCTTGAACTCATTCAGTCCGGACGAGAGAGTTTGAACACTGCTATGCACCTGGCCTTGCCTGAGCGGGGCTGGTAGGACCCAGCTCCTACTGACCTTCCCCACCCTCTGTCCTGCATTCATTCATCTCATTGCTGTGAGTTATAACTTTCTACCAAGGGATTTAAGTCCAAGCTTTAGCCTTGCAATGTATATGACAAACTAGGGTAAATTTAGGGTTATTTAATCTGTTTCGATAACATGTTTAAACAAACAGTAAAATCTCTTGAATTTATAAGTGAAATCTCATTCTTTTTTCCCTAGGTTATTTCCAAGAAGAAGAGGAATTGAAAGGTGAAGGGGTAAAAGATGACGAAGAGGAAGATGATGACAGCAATTCTACCGCTCAACTGCAAGACAGCACGTACTCGCCCACTGATGAAGAACAGGAGGTAGGAGGAGAGCCCAAGAAAGTCTTCAGTTATCAGAATTCGCCAGCAAGTCATCTATGCAACCAAGATGGGGAAAATGAATCTCTGCTCAGCGATGCCAGCGATCAGATGACCGACATCAAAGGCACATCTTCTTCTAGAGATGCTCAGGATCAAAACATGAGCCCTATCCCCAAGCTTCAAATAGAAGCACAAGACTGCATGGATAAAATGAAGACTGCCTATGCCAATATATTGTCCGATTCCTACTGGACAAGTTTAGGACTAAGTCTTAAAATGCCTCATACAGAAAGAAAAGTGTGTGAGACTCGTAACGGAGGTAACAAAAGTGACTTTGATTGGCACCAAGATGCCCTCTCTAAAAGTTTACAGCAAAATTTACCTTCAAAGTTGATTTCCAAACCAAATCTCTTCAGTTCGGTGCAGTTGTACCGACAAAACTCCAAGATGTATGGAACTGTATTCACAGGAGCAAGTAGGTTCCGTTGCAGGCAGTGTAGTGCGGCCTATGACACCCTAGTAGAGTTAACTGTGCATATGAACGAAACTGGCCATTATCAAGATGATAACCGCAAAAAAGACAAGCACAGGCCTACAAATTATTCAAAGCCCAGAAAAAGGGCATTTCAGGATATGGACAAAGAAGATGCCCAGAAAGTCCTAAAATGCATGTTTTGTGGGGACTCATTTGACTCTCTCCAGGACTTGAGTGTTCACATGATAAAAACAAAACATTACCAAAAAGTGCCTTTGAAGGAACCTATACCAGCCATCTCATCAAAAATGGTCACAGCATCAAAGAAACGTGTATTTGAAGTCAACAGACCATGTTCACCAGATTCTACCACTGGTTCCTTTGTAGACCATTGTTCTACACAGAAGAACTCCACTACACAGCTTTCTTCTAACAACCGATATGGATACCAAAATGGGGCCAGTTACACATGGCAGTTTGAAGCCTGCAAATCTCAAATATTAAAGTGCATGGAATGTGGGAGTTCACATGATACTCTACAACAACTGACAACACACATGATGGTTACTGGACATTTCTTAAAAGTCACCAATTCAGCCTCAAAGAAAGGGAAGCAGCTAGTTTTGGATCCTTTGGCTGTAGAAAAGATGCAGTCACTCTCAGAATCACCATCGAGTGACACCCAGTCAAAGACATCAGGAAATTCTCCAGCTGGCTCTATTTCAGAGGTAAAGTCCATTAAAGAGGGAAAAGGGGATAATGCAGAAGATGTAAACAAAGATGAAAAAGCTGACATCTGTGATGAACATGATGATGCTTTGGAAAAGCCTTTAGATCCTACCCTAAAATATCAATATCTAAGGGAAGAAGATTTAGAAGATGGCTCAAAAGAAGGCGGAGACATTCTGAAGTCCCTAGAAAACACAGTGACCTCAGCGATAAACAAAGCCCAAAATGGAACCCCCAGCTGGAGTGCGTATCCCAGCATCCATGCCGCTTACCAAATTTCAGAAGTCATGAAGCCTTCAGTCTCCATTGGTTCACAAGTAATGCAAATGAGGCCCTCCTTTTCTAACAAATTCAGGCCCATTGCCCCCAAGTCCAAATCGGTGCCTCTTGCTTCCAACACCCCACATGATTCTCCATCCACACAGGTGAAGGACGATGCTGAAGATAGCGAAACTTCAACAGACTCAACTAAAGAGATAATTCAGTCTGAAAATATATTGGCAGGCAAAGCAGAGGATTCTCCTAAACATGAAGTTAATTCTGAGTCCACAAGGAAAGAATCCAGCTCTCCTAAACAAGAGGAGAATGTACAAAGGACCTGTGACAAAGAACATATTAAAACACAAGAGTGTGTTGACTCTCCCTTTGGCAACAATGATTGTTCTACTTTGCGAAGTTCTGCAAATCATTCTCCAGAATTACCGTGTGTAAATCCACTTAGTGCTCTACAGTCTGTCTTGAATAACCATCTTGGTAAAGCCTCTGAACCATTGAGGTCTCAGGTCAGTTCAAATTCCAGCTCCAGCATGATCAGTATGTTTCAGAAACCTGTAAACAAAGCAGAGAGGCCAGTTGCATGTTTATCCCCTTCACGGCCTGCAAGTCATTATTTATTTGAAAGCAGCGATCAGCCAATTGACCTTACCAAATCAAAGAAAGTAGAGTCTGTCAAAGCACAGTCTTGCACCTCACCACCTCAGAAGCATGCACTGTCAGACATAGCAGATATGGTCAAAATTCTTCCAATAGCTACCACTCCAAAGCGTGTAGTTTCTCCAAGGCTGGCAACGGTGAAGCTGGACATGGACTGCAAACGTTTTGAAGATGTCTCAACAGAGGTCTCCTCATTGCATAAAAGAAAGGGAAGGCAGTCCAACTGGAACCCTCAACATCTTCTCATTTTACAAGCCCAGTTTGCTTCAAGCCTTTTTCAGACTTCTGAAGGAAAATATTTGTTATCGGACCTTGGCCCTCAAGAACGGATGCAGATTTCTAAATTTACAGGACTCTCCATGACTACTATTAGCCACTGGTTGGCCAATGTAAAGTACCAGCTTCGAAAGACTGGAGGGACTAAGTTTTTGAAAAACATGGACAAAGGACATCCCATATTTTATTGCAGTGACTGCGCATCTCAGTTTCGAACACCTTCTAGCTACATAAGCCACTTAGAAACACACCTAGGTTTCCAAATGAAAGATATGAATAGGTTGGCAGTTGAACAGCAAACCAAGGTCGAGAAGGAGATTTCAAGGGTTGCAGTGCAGAGGTCACCTCAACCTACAACTGGGGAAGAGGAAATAGACTGTAGATTTAAGTGCAAGTTATGCTGTAGGACATTTGCAAGCAAACATGCAGTCAAACTTCATTTAAGTAAGACACACAGCAAATCTCCCGAGCATCATTCTCAGTTTGTTTCAGAAGTGGATGAGGAATAATTTGTAATTTATGCATTTAATCTTTTTTTCCTTGACTGTACAGTTTATGAAACCATCAGAACATGCTTGTGTGCTTTCTTAGTAGTAGTAAATATATTGAAATGTAATGTGTATTTTGATGTAAATATTGGTCAATTTTGCATTATATTGGGACGGGATCATCTCTCATAATGCATAAAAATCGTATTTTCTTTGGTTTTGCAAACGCTGCTATAAACCCAGACTCTGGTTATAGGATTTTTGAAACTCCTCGCTATGTTTTTTGGTTGTTGTTGGGGTTTTTTTTGTACCAGAAGCCTTTTTGTAGATTTTGTAATTGGAGATTCTCTGCTATTTAAACATTTCAATCTGCATCATTCCACCATCTCCGAGTGTGCTATCATTTCAGACATTACGAATGCTAGGCCAGAAATAAGGACTGTCACTTTAAAAACTATTTGCTCATGGCATTTAACCCTTGCAACAGCATGATAAGATTGCCTTACGGGAACCTTTCATATTGTAACAGAATAAAATTATTACAATAAATTAAAGGTATGGGAAATATCTAAATAAGTTAACAGATTAACATTTTAATGTTTTTTTTCTCTTCTAAGGTGCAAAACAATGAATGTGTCCTCTGTTGGGTTATGCAAACAAAATGAAGCAGATTTGTTATGTTCAGTTTATTTTCCTTGTGATTTATGTGCTTAATATTGATCTGGCAAAATTTGCAGCATTATATAATCATGACTTTCAACCATCCCAAATTGGTGGGACAGTCCAGACTTTGTTCCCTGGTGTCCGGCTTTTGAAGACATCAGGGAATTCTACCCAAAAAGTTTAGACAAACTCTATCTACATTTATGGCAATAGCACCCTGCAAGCTCTGCCCTCAGTGGGCTGGCCTGCTTTATTAGCAGATCTGTTTGGCGTGCATTCATGCCAGGATGACCTACCAGTAATTTGGGCAGAATCGCCCCTTTTCTGGAAATGATCACTGGACCAACCCGTTTACCACCTTCCCACCAGTGTCCCGTATCTCGGAACTCTAATGTTGGGGGGAATGTATAATTATTACTGTACGCTGCTTATGCTTTTAAAGAATGGACTGCATGGAAGAGAGTCATCCTCAAGTGACTAATCACCAATCTAGAAAATCACTTAACTACTACAAGGTGGTCCTTGCATTCAATGCATCAGTATGACCTAAACATGATACGTTGTATCCCACAACGCTTAGCTCACTGCTACTTGCAATGCATTGTGGGGTGTTACACACGTCTTTGGATGAACACCTGCTTATCTTGGTATTCATAATAGACAGAGGGGGCTTGTTCCCAAACCAATAAGCTGACAATCGACTTACAAAAAAGAGTCAAAATGAATCTAGTTAATAAAGCTTTTATAACAACATATATATACGTAGATACATTAGCTTATGAAACAGCACCTTGAAGAGATATTTGGTTAAATGAAGTAACCTTAAAAAAAACCAACACATTTCATGTGTGCACATTTATCCATTCATATTATTGTCCATCGTTTGCTTTGTAAAAGGTTAAAAGGATCAGCACGAGGCATTTCTTTGGATCATATAATCAGTTTATTTAAAGCGATATTACTAGTAAGTGCGTATTACTTAAAGCATTACGGCCTTAGGGCTGACTCAGCATCACGGGGAATGTACGTCTGCCTCACCTGGGTGCAAGGTTTATTCTTCACCAATAACTGCCCCAGGTGATTCCTGTTAAAATGGTTAAACAGGTACAATTTAGCAGCCAATCGGGAAGAGGGGCTGGGTGCATTCTGGGAATTATGATCTCATAAACCATAGACAGATAAATTACAGTGAGTGCAGCTATGTTACCAATAAATATTTATAAAAATCACTTAACCAGTTACAAATGTAACATTATATAGACAATACATTTTGGTCTGGTGATTAATTCCGAATTAACTCTAGTAGATCAATGCTGTGCTTACTTTCAAAATGGTTTCTGTCTAAGTTTTAGCAAAACAAAAATGCTTCCATAGAGAATGTGTAAAAAGTCCCAACAAATCCTTAATATAGCGGATTATATTATTACCGAAGTCTGTTACTTTACGTAAAAGAAGCCACAAATAACCAGCTTTAGAGGAGAGAGCCCAGTAATCGAAACATGAAAAGAACAAATATAATTCATGAAATAATACTTTTTTTTAAAAAGAAAAATAATGTGCCGTTAATGATAACCTTCGAGTTGCCGGTTTAATTAGCTGATGTCACCTAATCTTTAAATTCTCTATACTCGTGAGAAATATCTGGTTGTGCGGACTGCACAGATTCCATCCTGTCCATTTGTGCAATCGTATTGATATCGATGTGCTCTTTTAATTGTATTGTTAAAAAAATGCAACTTTTTGATGAATGCCAAATCAGGCACTTACAGTCACATTCCAGGTAAATTTTTTGTTGCCAGATTAATGGAATAAATGGGAAAAATATACGTTATTTTTGCAATCAACCAAATTTTCCCATAAAGGTTTGTTGGATAATTTGGTGAAAATAAAAACAATTGAAAAATTCAGGGATTGTTCTCAATTATCTACACGTCATATTGGCGATGTGCGTTATATAATGGCTCTTTAATTGTACCCTCTAGGTAGGTCTGATAGAAGTGATGCAAAGAGGGACCTTTTATCACTAGAGGTAACAAGCGTCTTCACTCTTTTACATAAGAAAATATATATTCTTTAATTCTTCCATTAGAACCCTTTCCAAGTTATATTTATCATAAATCAATAACACAGTAATTGATAGCACCTAGAATCTCTCAACCTTAAAGATAATGAACGTCTTAAGTGTACTTCTTAAAGGGATATTAACGTCTAAAAATAAAAACACCTATTCTTTAAAAGTTTTTCATTTTTGAATGATATGAGAAGCAGAATCTTCGAAGATGTTCTCCTGGCTCCCTAAAACATGGTGACCTGGGTGTCCCTAAAATTAAAGTTGCACAGGGACAGTCGTAATCAGAAGACTTAGAGCCCAGTTTTCGTTAACAAGCTTTGAGAGATTGAAAACTTAAAAAAATTATAGCAATTGACAAATCAATCAAAAAAATAAGTATGAAAAATACCCAACTCTGTTTCTCAAATTTTGTTTTCATGTGGCAATGTATAAAATATTACGGGCTGGTTTGATGCAAATAAAGCCAGTTTTGAATACGTTTTAATATTTTGAAATCTCATGTCATAGCAAGAGCTATTGGCCCATGCAATGAATGCTAAACGATGGGATGTATATCCTCAGCTTACCACAAGCGATGGTTAATGTAACATTTTTGTCTCTTTTGTTGTGTGTGTGTATATAAATATATTTAATTTTTTTTTAGTTCAGTGAAAAAACTTTGGAGTTTAAGAGGCCTACAATGCATTGTTTTGGACGTCCGTTTTTCCAGCAGAGGGTTGAAACATGCTTATTGTATATATGGCAATATTATTTTGCAACGGGGTGAAGCACAAACAAAGAGTTTCTTTAACTTGCCTTGATTGTTTCTGATACATACACGAGCAGGAAGTCCATATTTTGTACGGTATGTTATCTCGCTAAAGATCTATAACTGATTTGCAAATATAACTTAAAAATGTTCTCTATCATATGTTAATTACGACGGATACTCAGTCTGTTCAGTTTGTAATATATAAATGCTGTAACAGTTCATATTTAAACAGGTTATAATGATTCAGAAAATGAATATTACTGTTCAACTAATTAAACTGTTATTTTTTAATGACCAGATGTTTAATGTCTTGTTCTTATTTTGTATATATTAAAATGCTTGCTTATCTTTAGCTTGGAAATAAAGCTTCCAAGGCTTCCCGGTAACAAGGCCCTGGGGGAATGTAATTTATGTTGCACCTTTCACTTCCTGCTGTGGAACACAGCTGAATGTTGTTCAGGAAGTGTAGCCGGTGTTAGGAAACGTGCTTCCCCCGTCTTTTCTCAAACCGTACATTCCGACATACGTTTTCCATGTTCTCTCAAGGTAGGCAATACAAATATAAAAAAATGCCTCCATATTCCTAACATATTATTCTGTGCAATTCATTCGGGTATTTCTGTATATTTTTGTTTAATTTTTCTAGAATATTTCCTAATCAGCAATTTTTCCTCTTAATTAAGTCTTTTTTCTTCTAATAAATGTAAATGGAAACATGTTTTTTTTAGACTGATATAAAGAAAAACAAACACATTTTGTTTTACGGGAAACTCCACTACTATCAAAGCGGATCGATGTCAATTTATTCAAGATCAGGGTCTTTGCAAATCCCCTTTGTATTGTGAAATGTATGATTTGTCACTGGTTATTAAGCGGTTAAATACATTTTATCAAACTTTTATATGCGTATTAGGAATTTAACCCATCCTTCTCAATCTATTAAAATTGCACGTTCGGGATAAATTATTATCTTGTTATTTATCAGTACCATGTTTTATTCCCACAATTCAGTGTTCATCACTGGTTATCAAGGGGTTAAAACAACCCATCAAATGTTCACACAGATACTATGAATTTAACTCCGGTGATCAAACTATTAAAATGAGCAAATTTATAAATTGTATTTATCGTCCTGTTAACCTTTCCATTGCCATGTTTTGTTCCCACGCAATTCAATATTCTATCACCTTAAAGAGTTAATGAATAAATCTGTCATATATCTAAATTCCTGATAAATAATGTGTTTACAGAACTGCGAATGTTACCACACTGTCTGTCATTACACACATGTATATAGTTTTCAAGGTAGAATTGTTTAATATCAATAATGGTAAAGAACTCTTGGACCAGCAATCAACAGTTTACCGAAATGTGATAGATCTTAAATCCTTTCTGCCGGGGTGTCTCTGAAGGCGAAGGGTTCATCTTTTAACAAGTCTGCGTTGGAAACATCTGGCTCTTATTCGGCTTTCTCAGCCATTGAGCCGTCACTCTGCATGGTCTTGTTTATTTAAGGGCTTTTCACATATGTGTGTTGATGTTGGCCTCTGTTATTTGAGATGGGAAGTAGTAAACGAGTCTAATGATGGGAACTCGGATCTTTCCATTATAGTTTTACGGATTTATTAAAATTGCGTTAGATGAAGGATAGTTCTAGAGCAAATTCCTCAAGAGTTTGGGTTAAGAACATTTTAATACACTGACTGGGTGAGTTATTTGCTTTCGCGGCTGTCCATGGAAACATGATAAATTGATACTTCGGTAGGTTCACCTCTCAACCATCAGGGTAGGTACATGGTTTTCCAATAATATAAAAAGCATCAAATCCATCAACTTCAACCTTTTATACATCCTCGTATCTTCTGTTGACCCAAAAGAAGGTGAAAATGTGAAGTTTTCTTATTTGATTTAATAGGTTCCTTGAAAAATAAAATGGCCTGAATTTTTTTTCCAACAAACTCCTTGAATTAATGATTTTGGATAAACTTTTTTTTAAATAATTTAATATTTCTGGAAAAAACTTTAAAAATTATTTCATATGTTGAAACATATTTTATTATTTGGTAATGCTTGATATATTATGTTTATGTGATATATTTTTTTATCTTAATAATTTGAAAGTTTATCCAAAAATATAAAAAGGAGGCCAGTGTTAGATATTTAGGTGGTAACTGTTAAAGGGACACTAAAGGTACCGAAAACACTTAATCTCATTGAGGTGGTCCGGGTGTCATGTCCCTCTCGTTTTAACCAGCAAGTAAAAAATTGCCTTGCTGCAGGAATAACACTATTGGCTCTAGTGCAGGGGTCAGCAACCTATGGCATGTGTGCCATGCATGGCAATCGAGGAGTCTTTCACGGCACTCAAGGCTGCCAGAGCCAAACAGACTCTGGCCTATCAGGAGTCCCAGTGGTACCTCAGATACCTGCTACTGCAAACTGAGCGGTGACTGCAGGTGCTGAGGGACAATCTCCAATTTACGCATTGCAGCACTTAGAGGAAGTGATCTCAGAAAACTTCCTCCCAGCACTGTGAATGGGAATCCTCACTGGAGTAGAGCAGCTCACTGCAGCTATCGCTTCCCCTGCCCTTGACCTGTATCTGGCCAGCCCGGCCAACACTGGACAACAGGGAAGTCACCCACACTGCTGGATATACGCACAGTGCAGAAGAAGCCACTGCCTGGGATTGATTGTCTGGATTGTCAGGCAAATCCCCCAAAATATAATGAATAAAATAATATTATTATGTATAAATAATACATATATTTATAATAAAATTATATATATATATAAATACACATAATTTCATTCTACGTGTTCTTATATAATTATATTATTTTATTAATTATATATTGGGGGACCAGACCAATATACCAGAGTCCCTGTACGTAGCTGAACACAAATATGAGTGTTTTAGAGCAGTAAAACATATGATGATGATATGGGTGAAAGGGTAGTTTACTACGTTACACTTGCCTACTTTTGAAAATGGTATGCCATAATAACACCTATAAAGCGCTGAACAACTCTAGCCCCTCTTATATCTCCTCACAGATCCATAGGTATGTCCCTTCTCGGTCTCTCCGCTCTGCCCGTGACCACCTCCTGTCCGTTGTCCGCACTCGTACGGCGAACTCGCGCTTGCAGGATTTCTCGCGGGCGGCTCCCTTCCTATGGAATAGCCTGCCTACCGCCATCAGACTCTCCCCTAGTCTTGCATCTTTTAAGAAGTGCCTTAAAACCCATCTCTTTAGGAAAGCGTTTGGCCTCCAAGACTAACCCCTACCTCACGTACCTGTCTCTTGCCCTCTCCTAAAGGGCAGCCCACCTTATTTGATTGCTATTTCCTGTCCTAATGTGTTTTACACCCCACCTCCTATAGAATGTAAGCTCGATCGAGCAGGGTCCTCTTCAACCTATTGTTCCTGTAAGTTTATTTGTAATTGTCCTATTTATAGTTAAATCCCCTCTCATAATATTGTAAAGCGCTACGGAATCTGTTGGCGCTATATAAATTGCAATAATAATAATAAATAATTGGGGTACTAAGTAGGGATGTGCATGGGAAAAAAATTTGGTTCTGAAATTCAGGTAAGTAAAAAGATTTGTCTGCTTCGGCAATTCGGACCTTCGGTTCCGTTCGGCACTTCGGAACTGCCAAATGGCATTCGGTTCGGACATTCAGCATTTGGGAACACGGCATTCTGGCATTCATTTTGTCAGTTCTGCATCTCATTCGTTTCAGGCATTTGGCAGTTCGGAATGTTGTTCGTTTTGAAAAATAAACATTTGTGTGTTTTATTTCTTAAACAGCAATGTTTTACATTGCATAGTGGACCACAGCAGCACCCAGACCACCTAATCTTAAAGAAGTGATCTGGGTTTAGTTAATAATTAGTAGTGTTAGTTTAGTATATATATATTTTATAAAATTATATTTTCACTGCACAGATAGTGCAGCCAATCAGGGAGCACTACCAACATGCAACACTTCTGCACACTATATAATCCCACTCCTGTGACACCATCTTTGTGGAGAGTTTAGGAGCAGAGTGTGAGAGCAGAGAAAAAGAAATCTGTGTGTGAACAAGCAAGTGAGAGTGTAACGGACCGTTTCAGCATAAAAGGGAAAAAATGCGTTTAGGTGATAATCCCCTTTTCCATAGACCAGCAGCTACCATAAGCACCAACTTCCCGAACTCCCAAACTGCACGAATTCACCAACTCTCGAACAGCAGACACACGAACCCTGGAAGCAGCCGAACAGGAAAAGCAATATGGACAGCTTACACTCCTGGCAGTCGGCATACAGTCCCCTTCCCCCCAAGAAAGAGACACACTCCAGCTTTAGGGTTAAACAGCAACTCATTTACTCTGGGCTACCTGCCCAGTATTTATGCAGGTCTCCCACCTGGTGGACACTCCCCTAGGGGACCAAATGGAAGACTGTAACAAAGGACAGACATAAACCAATTACAGACACACAGCAGTAAACATTCCCACAATGCATCCTGGTTTCCTCCCTTCTGCCCTGGAGATAATTGTAGAGGTAATTCAATTATCTCTCAGGACAAAGACAAGACTCCATTACACATGTGGGGATCTAAATACAGTATTATGCTTTAAAATATATAAAGTCACTTTTATTCCACCCAACACAGACATGTAACATATCCCCAGATAGCTCAGGTCTGGGTGCACATTATTAGGTGAATGGCACCCAGACTACACGAATACAGTTTAATCGCCATGGAGCCAAAGTCTTTAATCACACAAATAGGCTCCATGGTATAGCTATCTGGGTTACTACAATTCCCATAGAAATACCGAATTCCAGTGTTCGGTTAACCTTGTACGATTAGGACCCAGGCGACAGACGGCTCAGCGGTGTTCGTGCAATTAAGTGTCCGTTTATAGTTCCATAGAATCCTCGCCGAACACCGCTGGTCTTTTGCACGATTAAAATGGCCGCTACCTCGTGGTCGGCAAACGAACAAAGGCCACCCAGCGTTCATCAATTAAGCTGCGGTTAACCGCAGCTTCTGGGCGGTTAATTGACGGCACACCCATCTCCTAGGTGGTCCCTCATACGGTAGTTTGTTCGGTAGCTGGAATCTACCGAACACCCCGGCTGAAAGGCACGAATATGCCTTTCTGCAGGTAAAATAAAGCTTTTTAAAGTCTGGTCCATAGTCCAAAGGAAGCAGGCGAGCAACCAGGCTTCTCCAGCTCATAGTGGCGAGGTTGGTTTCGCCACACTTCTCCCCTTTACCAACTAGACTAACAGGGTACCTGACCTCCTGCCGGTCAGTGCCCTGGTTAGTC
This sequence comes from Pelobates fuscus, assembly GCF_036172605.1. Lineage (NCBI taxonomy): Eukaryota > Metazoa > Chordata > Amphibia > Anura > Pelobatidae > Pelobates > Pelobates fuscus. The sequence continues at coordinate 307,338,161 of NC_086322.1, forward strand.
CAGCAACCCACCCACAGAACAGAAGTAGTAGAGCAGCCCACCCATAATAAACAGTTACCACATCTGGGTGAGAGAGAATTTTGTCCAAGTTCAGGTGCCTCCCCACGGCTGGGTGAGAGACTGATAGGCTGCCTTGGTGGGTTGCTGAGGGGGCAGAGACCAGCGGTACTCTGTCCTGTTGCCAGCACTACCACGGGAGTAGTCTGGTGGGAGCCTGGCTGCTGGAGACCGACTGTCTCCCCTTTAGATATATTGCTCTGTGGCTGGGGGACAGGACCGACCGTCCCTACCCCTGGGGCTGTAAGTGCAGAGACTACGGTCCCATCTGCACAGATGTGGGGCTTAACATCTCCCCTTGGTGGGTTAGGCTGCCGCTGGAGAGAGGGTGTAACAAGCTCCTCTCTCTGGACGGTAAACTGCCGCTGGGGAGGGGGGTTAGCAGGCTCCTCTCCCTGCCACTCTCTCTGCTGGTGGAAAGGGGGACCAGCTGTCTCCCCTTTCATTCTCTCGTCCGGCTGCTGGGGTGCGAGACTGACTGTCTCTGCTCCCTGCAGGACACACTGTCGCTGGGGAGGATGGACGACACCATCAGCTCCCTGGGGCACACATTGCCGCTGGGGAGGGAGGACGCTGCTCTCCTCTCCCTTCACTTCACACTGCCTTCTTGGCATATCACTTTGCTGCTGGGGGGCAGGAACAACAACCTCTGCCCCCTGTAACTTAGCCTGCCGCTGGGGAGGAAGGACTGCACCTTCGGCTCCCTTGGACACACACGGCTGCTGGGGAGGATGGACGACACCATCAGCTCCCTGGGCCACACATTGCCGCTGGGGAGGGAGGTCTGCAAACCCCCTGGCCCGCTCTGATTCCCGCGGCAAGTACTCTCGCACTGCTTTCTTCACCTGCTGTATTAGATCCTCTGAGAGGTTGGGTCCGCATATAGCCAGCACCGCGGTGACCTCTCTATCATACGCCTCTTGAGTGTAGCTGGGTGCCATGCTTGCTCTGCTGCAGTTGGTTCCTTGTAGATAGGGGCGCTGTACGGGTACTGGCGTTGCCCTCACTTTGTAATCCAGGAATGGTGTTGTCTGTAGCTGTCCCTCTGGTTGTAGGAACGATCCCGCCGCTTGCCACCAATTGTAACGGACCGTTTCAGCATAAAAGGGAAAAAATGCGTTTAGGTGATAATCCCCTTTTCCATAGACCAGCAGCTACCATAAGCACCAACTTCCCGAACTCCCAAACTGCACGAATTCACCAACTCTCGAACAGCAGACACACGAACCCTGGAAGCAGCCGAACAGGAAAAGCAATATGGACAGCTTACACTCCTGGCAGTCGGCATACAGTCCCCTTCCCCCCAAGAAAGAGACACACTCCAGCTTTAGGGTTAAACAGCAACTCATTTACTCTGGGCTACCTGCCCAGTATTTATGCAGGTCTCCCACCTGGTGGACACTCCCCTAGGGGACCAAATGGAAGACTGTAACAAAGGACAGACATAAACCAATTACAGACACACAGCAGTAAACATTCCCACAATGCATCCTGGTTTCCTCCCTTCTGCCCTGGAGATAATTGTAGAGGTAATTCAATTATCTCTCAGGACAAAGACAAGACTCCATTACACATGTGGGGATCTAAATACAGTATTATGCTTTAAAATATATAAAGTCACTTTTATTCCACCCAACACAGACATGTAACATATCCCCAGATAGCTCAGGTCTGGGTGCACATTATTAGGTGAATGGCACCCAGACTACACGAATACAGTTTAATCGCCATGGAGCCAAAGTCTTTAATCACACAAATAGGCTCCATGGTATAGCTATCTGGGTTACTACAATTCCCATAGAAATACCGAATTCCAGTGTTCGGTTAACCTTGTACGATTAGGACCCAGGCGACAGACGGCTCAGCGGTGTTCGTGCAATTAAGTGTCCGTTTATAGTTCCATAGAATCCTCGCCGAACACCGCTGGTCTTTTGCACGATTAAAATGGCCGCTACCTCGTGGTCGGCAAACGAACAAAGGCCACCCAGCGTTCATCAATTAAGCTGCGGTTAACCGCAGCTTCTGGGCGGTTAATTGACGGCACACCCATCTCCTAGGTGGTCCCTCATACGGTAGTTTGTTCGGTAGCTGGAATCTACCGAACACCCCGGCTGAAAGGCACGAATATGCCTTTCTGCAGGTAAAATAAAGCTTTTTAAAGTCTGGTCCATAGTCCAAAGGAAGCAGGCGAGCAACCAGGCTTCTCCAGCTCATAGTGGCGAGGTTGGTTTCGCCACAGAGAGTGTGTGAGAGAGAGAGCAAAGTGAGAGCAAGTGATGGCTGGTACACAAAATTAATCACTGCAGTAAAGTTACAGTGCAGCAGAGAGACACCCTGGCAATCAGACACACACTCTCTCACTCCCCCCTCACTTAAAAAAAAAGAAACACAATGCAAAACTCACTCTCTCTCCCTGGAACACACACTTAAAAGCAATGTGGCTCCCCAAGTTTGCATCAAGTAAAGTACAATAAGTGTAATTTATCTCTCTCAGTCTCTTGTGTTATCACAACCAGTCTGGTCACATGAATGCAAGCCAACACACTGACAGCCTGATTTATATACTATCCCACCTCAATGACTCTGTGTGCCTTCATTGGCCAAGTGGCAGTGACAAAATCACCATTAATTGGCTGTCCTCTAATATCAATCACAAAAATGTGCTATTTTCAAGCAAGCATTACATTGCACATAAGGAATTAGCTTATTGGTCAAGATTCATGTAATTTTCCCTCCCTCTCTCTTGTTTTGCTACTTTCCTGAAATCCGAATCACTTCATCACTTCGGAACATCGTCGCTTTGAATGTCCGAATGGCATGAAATTCGTACAAATGTACATTCGGAACAAAACTAATTGTAGTACTAAGGCACATCCCAGCAAACTAACCTGGCAAATTTCAATGTGTAAATACTGAAATGGCAAGCGCTTTATTTGACCCTGTAACATTCTAAAACACCATAAAATCTGCACATGGGGGACATCGTTGTACTTGAGGGACATCACAGCATGCAAATATATGCAAATATGTGTGTTTTAATAAAGTTAAAGCTAACAGTATTACGACATTCTCACACTTTAGATTGTATTCATATTAAATTGTGTTCAATATATAAATATGTGATATGAAATGAAAGGCCAGTTTCTCCTGAATAAAATGATATATAATAAGTGTGGGTGCACATAATATGAACGAGGTGAGTTATGGTTGGACAGACATATAGCGCAAATTCCAGGTTTTGTTTTGTTTGAGAACTTTTGACAATTGCCTCTGTCCATAAGGAGTTAATACACAGGATAGTGACGGCGTGCTCATCCAATGAGAAATCTCATAGCAAATACCAATTCATGGAGGGTGTCTATTCATGCATAACTACTGGATGTTGCTCAGATTTGGGTTGTCATCTCAATTTGGAATTGCCTTTAACCTGACTCACTTTGTATATAGTATCCAACTATGTGATGCAGTAACTTCTATTATCTTTTCATTTGTCACAGATTGCAATACTGCTCTCAAAATCTGGTTCCCAACATGGACTTTCAGAATGCTGTGAGCAGAGCCCTGGGAGAGAAGGTCCATGGCTGACATCGAACACAGATAATATAATTATTAATTAAAAGACCATAATGGCTGTTTGAAATGCCTTACGAATCCATAAAACAAGCTTCAAAAATGAAAGCTCTTACCCTGAAATGTCACCACCAGGATGGTTTCAACTCCATGATTAGCAGCCTAGTTATCCATAGAATATGGTGGCCGTGGGGATAGTACAGTCTCTATGTGGCATTCACTCGCCCTAGAACAGAATTATAATTAACATACGTTGCTCCAAAGGCTTACAAAATATAGAAGATGAGACACTATGGATTAATCCAAAATGACAAAAGTATGTTCCACCCCCGCTTTTGGGAGGACAGAGCCTGATTTATGGTCCTGAATCTCCATTGTGGTTTAGTTCCCAGGTGTCCCACATAAGTCCCTTAAGGCCCACCTACCTGTCCCGATTCCGTACCTCCCAATGTTGGACATTATGGCAAATTGGCAATACACAGTGCACGAGTAAATAAGTGATATAAAAATAAAATGGATCCTCTATCTTTGACTGGAAACATTGAAATAAAGTGAGTGTTTTGTGTTGTGAGGTCCCCCATCAATGCCTGTGCCATCATGCCCACAAATAATCATAAAATGGGGATGGCCATAAAGTTATGCAGATTATTGACAATATTTCCAATAGTTGGGGAATCAAAGTAAAAATGTAAGCCAATTTTAAATGTTAGGCCAACATAACTAAATTGGACAAAGTCAGCAATATTTTCAGTTTGGAGCTGACCATTCACATTTTAGTAAATACTTCTAGACTCTTCTTATTTAAAATGAATTAAAATACAAAATAAAACATTAGAAAGGGGAAACAAGATGAAAGCATTTTGCATGCAATACATACGTTCTCAACAGCTTTCTTCATACGTTTAGCTCCAACTCAACTATTTTACATCTAAACTATTTTGTCCTAAAATGTCCAGTTTACTGAATAAAACACGTTATATTGAAATAAACCGTCCTATGCCATTATCTAAAAGCACTCTCTCAATACTTGTCTAAGCCCTTTGTTACTTCTGCATTGCAAGCTCCAAGATCCTTAAACCATGTGTTTCTCTGCTTATTAGTTTGTTCTTATATTTTCCAATCTAATATTTATTTTATCTTTTGCACAGTGTCTGTACAAAGAAAATAAACATAGTCTCATCATTTGTCTGCAAACGAGAAGCGATTGTACCTACTTTATGTTTTCATTGGCACAAATTATACAATATGAAAAATGTTGTTTGCACTTTTTCACATACTGATAGACAACAAGAAAAAAAATCAACGATATACCATATTACATAATGGAAAACTCTATATGTATTTCCAAAACATTCCTTTAAAAACATGGTTTCAGAGACAAACCTGTATTCACAGTATTACTGAGTGATTCATTTAAAGTATTAATCTCTGCAAATGCATTAGACATTGGTGTGGACAGCTATTCTGGAACTCACCAACCATAATGTAGTGCAATAAATCACAACAATTCATAACATAGAAACATAGAATGTGACAGTAGATAAGAACCATTCGGCCCATCTAGTCTGCCCTATCTTATATGACATTTGCAATGCTTAGATCATGAGAGCTAATGGAAGACTTCCTGAGGAACCTTCAGCTCTCGAGATATTGTAGTAAAGTTGGGGCCCCTGGCAGACCCCATTTTCACAGTAGTAAACTCCAACATGTCATGTATGAACCCACCCTGTCATAGACTGAGACAAGGATAGAAAGATATCACCGATCTTAGAGTGGTGGCCTTAACATACTCTTAGGAGGAATAAATATTACAAGGAAAACCAGGAACAAGTCAAATGGAGCCAAAGATCAGTCAGAATGAGTCACAAAGTTGGTCCGGGAATGCCAGAGATCACAGTAGTCAAAGTACAGCCAACTCAAATGGAAGATAAGCAAGCACACCGTAAACCAAGCTATGGGAACTAAGGAGGAACCCCAACAGAGCAAGTTGCTAATGTTTGAGAGGGCTATTTAAAGTAATCGATGCTCTGAGTGACAACAAGTCCCTCGATTTCTATGGCAAGTCTATAACTTTTTATTATGAATCACAATTTAAACAGTTCTTTCACTGGATTCAGTAACATGGACTAGAAGGGATCCATGCTCTGGTGAGATCCAAACAATCAGTGTAACTGATTTCCTGTACTCATGAGATATAAAGAATTTGAATCCAAACAAACAACATATCAACAAAACTTCACCAATCAGATCCCATCAAACAGAACATGGTAAATTCTGAACTTTTGAGATCCATACAACCTCAAAACCAGATCCTGCACCATGACACTATCCAGACAGTTAGAAGAAGAGCTGGGTAAGAATAGCCTTAGCTGGGTCATGCATGTAGACCATGTCTGATGCAACTAAATGATTAATTAGCTTTTAATCTTTGGAACTGAAAATGAAAGACCGTGTTTTTTTGGAATTGGTAGGGAAGGAGTTAATTGATGTGTCAACATCTGTATCATATCCTTTTATTTGAACCAGGCAGTGAACAAACAAAAACCAGAGAGTGATATGGATGGTTTGTAATGTGTTTATAAGTATATGATTACAGCCCCCCTCCCATGACACATAAAGAGTTGGAAACCCTTTATTTACTCAATCCATTCCATCGCCGATCTCCCTCAGCGCAGGTTTGGTGCTTGGCCTCCTTCGATGTCATTTGATGTGGGGGACTTAATGCGCAATGACGGCAAGCATTCGGCCTTCCCCAAAGGAAAGCATTGAATCAATGGGGATGTCACTGACGCTGATGTCCTCACGCACGCCTCCACCTATGCTCTGACCACAGGGAAGGGCTCAAGATCTTTGCTTAAAAAGCCAGGATTTTCTGAGACATTTAACTATGCAGACATCCCCGTTTTGTTGTTTATTTAGCACTGTGCAATTAGAAAACCGTATCTCTGCATCTAGCTAAATTCCATCCATAGGAAATGAAGCAAAAAAATAATGCAAGAATCTCTATACAAGTTCCTGTCTTCCCTTAATTATGATAGTTCGTTTTTTTCGTTTACTCCTGTGAGTTTAAATCTTCCAACTAGCTTTATTATTCCTTGTAGGAGACAATAACTGACGTTTCATTGTAAATGGAAAAGGAAAAAGAGCAGAGCGCGCGAGGAGGAAAAGAACGCTAATGCACTGACACTACGTTGCCCTGTATTGTTGAAAATGAGCAGGCAATCATCACTGTTCATCAAATGGCTCCTAATGCAGTTAGAGCATTCAGCTATAATTTATCCTTGCATTTATAATTACTGTCATAGTCTGCACACCTCACTGAGCAGATTAAACATATAAATTATTTAGCCAGAGTTTAAGATGAGGAATTTGATTTGTCTGGCAGGAGTTATTTGTCAGAAAGCTTGACACTTCACATAAAAATGGCTCAACTTGATAAAGAACAAAACGCGTTTTAGCAATCGAGAGATTTGAAATCAGTCTGTTTGCCACGCCTTGCGCAGAGAGCAAATTGATTTGTTAAATGATATATATGTGTATGGGCTTTGGGGAGAGACGGAGCATGTGTGGTCTGAAGGAAATGATTTGTTTTTCAATGGGAGGAGTAATTTTTTAGGTCTGGTTAAAGGAATGCTCCATCTTAGGTTTACAGCCCATTTTAAAACATAATACAGACCAGGACTAGGCAACCGTGGGCACTCCAGATGTTGTGGACAGCATCTCCCATGATGCTTTGCGAGCGTTGTGGCTGTAAATGCATTCATTATGGAAGATGCAGTCCACAACATCGAGTGCCCAAGGTTGCCTAACCCCCAGATATAGAGAATGCACTGGAAAAATATAAAAATTAGAAATTAAAAAGTATAATTAAAACATTTTACATGTTTGGCTGCTGCAGATTCTCCCTGAGATTTCATGCAGAGGCTGGCTGGGTTATTACAGACGTTCCCCGGGCTAGAATGCATTTGAATGTGAAAATTAGCTAATGTTTATAAATGTTGTCACACCCACAAAGGTCAGTCATTTCTAATATGTCATTAGAAATGTGCACACATGCATAAAATGGCTTATCTGTGTCCAAAAGACAAAGTAATGTTCACACTTACATTCGTTTCCACAGAACATATTTCATTTCTTCCAGTTCAGTAGCATGAGTGGCTCTGTCGCATTTACTTTTTGTTGGCAAAATGATTCATCATAAATAATGACTGCGAGTGTTAGTCTGGACAGTAGGTGGTGCTGTATCAGATGTATATAGTTGTGTAAGGAAGGACAATTTGCCTCTATTATCGAGGATTCGCTAACTCTAAATAAGACAATTCTTTGTTTTTTGTTTTATTTTTTTAAATTTCTCTTTTTATTTGGTTTTATAAAGCATTAAAGGGACATTATAGTCACTAAAGCAACCTTGGCTAAATGAAGCAGTTATAATGTATATATCGGCCTCTGAAGTTCCGCTGCTCCATTCTCTGCCATTTAGGAGTTAAATCACTTCTGTGTCTGTTTATGCAGCCCTAGCCACACCTCCCCTGGCTGTGACTGACACAGCCTGCATGAAAACAAAATATTTTCACTTTCAATCAAATGTAACTTAAAGGTTTTATCTCCTGCTCTGCAAATTAAACTTTAATCACACACAGGAGGCTCCTGCAGGGTCTTGCAAGCTATTAACGTGCAGCAGGTAAGAAATTCTAAATTGAACAGAATTTACAATAAAGGAAATGTAAACATTAGAAGGCATAGGGTCAGAAGAAGCCCAGGAGGCAGGTGAAACACGTCACGTGTGACATCAGAGAGAGGCGGTCCCAGCGGTCACGTGACCGGAATCAGGAAGTGTCACACATTTTCTGTGTGTAAATTCCTGCTTATCTAGTTGTGGGTTTATTGCTGGCAAACCCACTACTTCAAGTAAGAGTTTTTAACCTCTTGTTTAAATAAATACTGTGTTTGATACTATTCAATTTGGGCTCCTGCCTCTCTATTTGTTTATACTGCCTAGATATTACATCTGATTGAGAAGAGTATCCTGTTTTGCTATACTGTGGGTTTATCCCTCTCCATTGGAGCAATTCAAACCCAGAGCCAGGGGTGATAGTGCTCTGGTCCATGTGAGTTGATCCTCAGATATACTTTTAATCTTGTATACCCTGTATATACAGATAGTCTGCACTATATACTGTATATTTTTTCAGAGTACTCAGAGAAGATCCTGACTCCAGTGCAGTTGCTAGCGCACTCCAACTTTCTGGTATCTAAATGTAAACATTAGATGACTCTTTACAGGAAGTGTGTAGGAAGGCTGTGCAAGTCACATGCAGGGAGGTGTGACTGCGGCTGTATAAACATAGTGATTTAACTCCTAATTGGCAGAGAATTGAGCAGTGGGACTGTAGGGGCATGATCTATACACCAAAACTGCTTCATTAAGATAAAGTTGTTTTAGTGACTATAGTGACCTTTTAAAGCAATATCAAAGGAGCAGACAAGTAACATAGCTATTACGGTTTTGATCAAGCCTTAAAGGTGAAACACGTTAATGGTTTTAAATTGTATATTTTATAATAATAAAAGTTATTTTTGGTTACCTTTTTTATAGGACCAATCTTTTACTTATTTTTATCATATACACTATTATTATTCCTGGCCTTTTTTATTTTTATTCTAATTTTATACTGCATCCCGCTTCAAGAAATCCATAGGTGGGGATAATTCCACCAGCGCTGTGAAATAGAGCAGTAATTTCTGCTCTTCTCTTGTGAGTATATTTTATTTTATTTTACTTTATTTTATTGTACTTACTGAGAGCACTATTCTTATACCTTGTGGAAAACGACGGAACCCAAGCCGGACGGACGGACCTACCCCTCCAGTATATCCCATAGTGGGGATTATACCACTAAGTGCCTTTCATCCTAGAGCTGGCACTAGCTCCAACAAATGTGAGTGAAAAACCCTCCTTTTTACCTATTTTTATCTTGGAGCAACAATATTTCACTATTGGCAGTTTTCTGTGCTTTCTTTTATCTTCACATATACGGATCATCTACAACCCGGACGGATCAACTTCTGAGGATTGTACACATACCCTGTCCATATATCAGTGAGACTGTTTTTATTTGATTCTATTCAACATTTTTTACCACTTTGTTCTTTACTGAACATCTGGATGGACTCTCTTTTTTTATATATTTTAAATATTTTGTATATTATTGCATAGAGACTATTACACCTAGGTTTTACCACCTGCTGTTTACATACACCAATTGTAGTTTTATGGTACTATTCTCCTATTACTAGCGCAGCCCTTAACTCCTCTTTCTTTTTCCTATTGTACCAAGGGTCTTGAGTGATTCCCTTTTTTAGGGTTGCTGCTTCTATCTCTGTTATAAAGCGCAGACTGTTTTTTAAGTAACAATGAGAAACAGGTTAACAAGTAATGTTTCATTTGTAAACATAATTTAAGACAATGTCAGGTAGGCAACCTTAACAGAATAACAGAACACTGAATAACAGCATGAATCCCAAAAGGGAATCTGTTTTCTTTGTTCTGTTTGTACAGTGACAATCTAAGTAACATTAACGGGTCTTTTCTTGGCACCATGGATACAATCTCTGTGCATTGGTGTAAAATTAACATTTCAGCAATATCAGTGTTGGTATTATCCAAGTGGATGAGAGGGATGACGAAAAGTTCTGAGTATTTTGAAACGTCTTTCATTATAACGTGTTGATTATCTACAGTCTGTCTAACTCGTTGAGTTTCTCAATCTTGTTTAAGAATGCGTTCCTGTTGGTTTAGCATCGGAATTGCAAAATGTGGGGAAACGTCCTTATAACCAAAACAAGGAATTTGAATACTTGCTTAAGGCATTGCAGGGACATATTTAGAGATCACTACATGACGCCCAAATTCATTTCCAAGCAATACATTGCGTTTAGGAGCTGAAACTAAACCTAGCAGGAAAATCTAATTTGTGGGGCCATGGAATTTTGATATTCATCACAAACCAAATTTCATTCAAATTGTTTTGCCAATCTAATGCAGATTCAGAGATTTTTGTTCAAAATGCTTCTTCATTTTACTCACAACTAATCGTTAGCTTTGTTGTCAAATAGTTTCACTGTGTTTTGACAAGACGCTACCATAGTCTGCAATACTTTTATAAATTCCATTTTTTTCACACAAGTTTTCATTGTCAGCAATTTAATGACAAATTCAAATTTTAGGCCAAACTTAAGCCATTGCTGATTTTGGTAATTATTCAAATTGACTATTTTTGGAAATAAAGCACACATGCACATTTGCACACTTTCCTACAATTTTCTAATTTGACCTACATTTTACAATTTGTTTGTAGACACTCCACAATTTTCAGTTTACTATTGTAACCTCATTGAAAAAGAATAAAATATTGAAATAAGATGATAAAAATACTGTGTTTTAATTCTTGACAGGTGAGTATGACAGCTGAAATGAAATCCAGGGCTGGAAATTCTAGCTGAAAATCGAGGACACTTGGCAGGTATCAGTGATGGTATCTCATGGAGCTAAATAAATATATATAAAATCTGGGTCATTCTATCTAACTGGTTGTGATGAGGTGATGCATATACAACTAACTACAACACCAAAGAGTACAAATATAGATTTAATGTTTCAATATCTAATACTATAACTTTATCTATGTGCTGGTGGAACACAGAATTAATGTCTTACAGCCTAGAAAAATGAAATGTATGGGTCACACCATGACCACTGCAGGTAGACTATGTTCTGTAGCCATGGTGCCTCCCCTCTTGTAGCCCCATGTAGCCAAAGCGCAGCTTAAGCGGAAAAGGGCCTTGACAGGGGTTAGGAGGCGGGCTTAGGAGGAAGCGGCTAGGACTGGTGGGTTATGGGTAAGGGGGTTGGCTATTTAAATAAGCAGCCATTTTTGGAATCAGTCACTTTTAATACCTGGCGGAGTTTGTGTGCACCTTCGGTGTGCACTTGCTGAGTCGGGTAGGTGTCTCTCTCTTTTGTTTTTCTACAGGTTGGGCAAGTCGGAGTGGATGCTGGGGTCCAGGACAGCAGTGGGGGTCATCTGTCTGGCTGGAAGCAGGAGAAGCTCAATTGCACGCAGGCGGCGGCGAAGATGGCGGCGGATGGAGGCATCCAGCACAAGCCAGGAGGCTCCCTCATCGGCAGCACACGGGCTGAGGCTCTGGTGCAGGTGACAGGAGGGCACGAGGTGGCCGAAGCTGGCTGTGAACCGGGAGGCAGGCGTGGATGGCGCATGGTCGAGGCTCTGCCTCCCGGCGCGTGGTCGGAGCCCCGGGGGGGTCAGTGTTCGTGGGCGGCAGCCTCGGAGCGGGAGTGCCGCGGGCAGCGGCGAACCCTCAGGAGCTGGGTAAGTGATGGGGCCGCCAGACGGGAGGGCGGCCCCAGGCGGGAGCACTGCACATTGCGGTCCATCCGGCTCCAGGGCCCCCACGGAGCCGGCGGTATACAGCTCTGTGGACTGGGCAGGGGTTCAGGCTGTGGGCCCCTTAGGGGGGTGTAGAGGAGGTTTCCTGGGACCTGTCAGGGGGCAAGAGGCCGCCCCTCTCCCCCCCATCCCGTTCGGCAGAAGGGATTTGCCGCAGCCAGGCCTTTCTGATGAGTGGCGGGCTGGGGCCCGTGGCGCTACGTGGATGGCAAGCAGGCGGGTTATTCGGACCGCGCCTCGGGGGCTTGGCGTCCGGCTAGAACTGCAGCAGCGGCAGGTGGTCCCTAGAGGTCGCACTTTGGCGAGGGACGGGCGGTCGCCTGGGGGGCAGCAGCTGGGAGGAGCAGCAGGTCTGCTGGGGGACGGGCCCCTCCTCTATATTCATGGCAGCGCCGGTCCGGCTCCGGTAGCTCTGCGGGGGGATCGTTCTGTGCGCCCCCGGGCACGTGGGGGGAGCTGGACATCTGGGGGGTGGGAGTGGGTACCGCGTTGGTATCAAGCTCTAACCTCCCCCCCCCTAAAACCCTCCACCCGGAGAAGGACTGTCGGGTCGCAGCGGGAGGCCCTGGTGGTGGGCAGGTGCTTCCGGGGGCCGGACGGAAGTGCACCCTGCCCAGTTTTTTTTTCATTCTCGTTTCAGGTCTCGGAGCCGCTTCTGGTCGTTTTCTGCATCGGGTAGGGCTCCCTGGTTGGCGGGCAGGCAGCGGAGGTCGAGCATCCTGGAGCCCATGGACTGGGTGGAGCAGCCCCGTGGAAAGGGGCTTGGCCGGTGAGTACCACATGGCACTACTCTTTCGCACGTACTGAGCAAGTTGCAGTTATTTCTTCCTTTAAGGGCCGGGGGTGTGTGGGGACGAGCGCAGGCGGTTTGGATGCAAGGGACAGGTGTTGAGGCACACGCGGGGTCGGGTGCAGGTGGTGCGGTGGGGGGAGGCCCAGGTATAGCGGAGGGGATTAGCAGAGGCAAGGGACGAGAGGATGGTCTGACGAGGGGTGTTCTGGATGGGAGGTACATCCCGGGTTGGGCAGGACCGGGCGCTTGGGGGTGGTGATTTTTGCAAAACTTTTCGGCGTTCTCCATCGGTGGGCTTTATAGTCCTCGAGGCGAGGGGGGGGGAGCCAGCTGTGGTGGAGGATATGGCTGCCGGAGGAGGTATCGTGAGATACTGACATCGTTCAGCAACTGGGCGCAGGCGTTGTGCGTCCTGGGTGTCCTCGGTGAGGACTCGCCGGGATTGTGTATATCGTGGCTTTGCGCTCTGGAGGAATATGGGATTCTTCTGCTAAGGCCGTAATATGACGGACTTGCGGGGTGGGAGGTACTGGGCAGTTTCAGCCGAGGTGGCAATTCCAGGTGGGCGGTGGTTCCATCGAACCCACCCCGCTGGAGGCGGCTGATGAGGGCACCGGAGGCACAGCCTCCGCCTCGTTTGCCTCCTTTGAAAATGTGACTGACGGCTTTTCAGGATGGGTCAGTGTACTCTGGGGGCCTGCGGATTGTTTCAGCATGAGCAGTTGGGTGGAAGAGGCACTTACAGCCTGCGTAGGGGGTTTCTAATGGGGTAAAGTGGGGAGTCGGCGTCGACAGGTGTTGCGCCTGCTGTCGCAGGCCTCGCCCCAGTGAGGTTGCAGGGGACAGGGCCAGGGCTGCGCCGATACGCTGTTGGGGCGGTTGCGGAGTTGAGGCGCGAGGACTTAAAGCGTGTTTCCTTCTTTTCCCTTCTGGATAGGGAGGGGTCACGGGGGTTCCCTGCGGTGGTTGGACGGGGAGGAATGGTTGGGCAGGAGGGCGGGACGCTTTCGGCGTGCCCTCTCTGGAGGATGTGCGGGTGTTATCAATTGGGTGGTCCCAAGAATGTAGGCGCCGGGGGCATTCGGCTCCTGCACCACCTTTCTTACCCAAGGGGCGTCATTGCATGATGCCGTCCATATGGAGCTTTGCTCGGTCTCTTGCGCATCATTTGACCAGGCGGTCGAGTTGGTTGAGTAGGGCGGGCCCTGGGGGTTTTTGGTGGCCACCGGGAAGTGGAGGCTGCATATCTCTGGCTACCCGTTCGCCCGGTTAGCAATCCCTTGCTGGACGGTCTCTTTGGAGGGGGGTGCCTGGTGGACTTGTGTCCGCGGACGGGCTGTTTACCTCCTTGCCGTATTTCGCAGAACTTGGTTCCTTTGGGGCTGGGTACTTGGGATGGTGGCAATGGATGAGTTGGTTGTGCGCGGGGGTGGATTTCGGTGGGGAGCCGGCCGACTGGCGGGGCAGTTCGGAGGACGCTGGCAGCAGGGGAGAGAGTGGCCGAAATGGGGTGTACCCGTTCTGGGCCGGGGTGTTGGTTCTGACTCTGGGGGGTGTTGGCTGCCTCCGGGTATGCTGGTAGGGCGGCAGGGTGTGGTGGTTGAGGTTCAGCGGAAGCAGGATTGGGGCTTCAGCGAGGGTGCGGGGGTGCGGTTTGCGCACCATTTCGTCGTTGTGTCGTCACCGGTGCTAGCTGATCTGCTGGTGCGAGGGGCGGTGGTCGACGGTTTCAGAGGGAGGCTCCTCCTCGAGACCCGGGTATTTGGGGTTATGCCCTATAGGGGTGGCGCTGGCATGTAGGGGGTGACGGGCTTTAGGCCCCCTAAAATGGATCTTCTTGTCGGACAGCGTGTCAGTGGTGCACACGGTCGATGACCGTCTGTGCCGTTAATTCGGTGGTGCGTTTCTCACGGCGCCTCACTCAGCGATGTGGGTCCCTCCAGGTAGTTGTCACGTGCAGGGGGTGCTCGGTTATTCGGGAACGTGGTGGTTGGTGCTTTCTCTCGGTGGGTACTGGTCCTGGTTTTGGCCGGTGGCACTTGGAGGTTACGCTTTTAGGACGTGCGGTTTCGGTGGCAATCGGGCTGCGGGAAGCGTCCTGCTAAGAGAATGCGTGGGAGCTTCATGGCTCCGAAGGCTACGCATGCGCAGGGCTGGGTAGCGCGGGACTGCTCATGGGTTGGATTGGTTCTGTCTCTGGTGGGTGGCTTGCGGTGCGATGCCGTACGATGGTTTACGCTCAGGTGGTTAGCCGGGGCTTTTACGGCGGTGGTGGGCAGGTTTTCAGGGGGCACTTCTCCTTGGGTGTTGGATCACATGGTTGGGACGAACTTCGGTGGAACTTCTTCATGTACCGGCGCTCCAGAGGTCAGATAGGGCGCTGTGCTCTGGACTCTAGGAGGCCGGGGTCCGTGGGGTGTTACCTGATGTTGGCTTGGACAGTTGACCGGGGGCCGCTGTTTTGTGTGGCATTTCTACGGGCACTTTTGGCACTTTTCGGATTGGGGGAACGGGTGAACTCCAGTCGGGGTTGATGGGGGGTGTTGGGGCGTCTGACGCACGCACGTCGTTTGGTCCGGTCCACGACCAATATCGGGGGGTTGGGGCTTGGACGCGATGTGGGGTGAACTCCCTGGTTCAGCGCTGGGTGCGGCTGCCTCGGCGCCGCAGTTTCTGGCAGGGGGTCCATCAGTTGGCAGAGGGGTTTTTCTGGTGTTGCTTTTGGTTATGGCGGTTTTGCGTTAGGCTTGACAAGCCTGGGGTTACGAACGGGTGTGTTGAGGTTGCTATGGGGCGGTTTTCGGAAACGACATGGTACGGCCTAGGGGGGCCTTGGTCTAGGGGATAGGGTGACGGCAGCCATTGAGCTCCTGCTTGCACATATGTCTGGGAACAGTTTGAGGTGAGTTGGGGGGTCCCTAGGGGTCCGAAGGGCCAGGGTTAATGTCTGCATGTCTCACCAGGATATGGTGAGTTGGTTATTCATCGTTCTCCGGGCCAGGAGGAGGGCTGCAGCTTGAGGTGAGGGTCAGCAGCTGGGCTTTCCGGTGGATCGGGTAGCGACTCAGTGATTGGTTGCGGGGTGTCGATGGGGGACGTGTGTCCCGTGGTGTTTCGGAGGCTCTGGCATGGAGTAGGCCTGATTTTCTTGTCCCACATGCGGGGGTGAGATCTGGATCCGGTACTGCAGCGTCGGCTAGCAAGATGGATGGGGTAAGGGGTTTCAGGATTGGGAGGCCTGCTTCCCGAGACTTTGGTGGTGGTCGGGGACGGTTCCCTGAATGGCGGGGAGCTATTTTGTTCGGAACGCGGGCGGCATGGTGGCATAGGCATGGTCATAGGGACGGGGGTTGCCCCGTTGTTTTCACGAGGATGGAGTTCTCCTTTCCAGCAGGGGTGGGTCCTTCGGGCTCTGGATTGGCAGGAATGGCCGCAGAAGGCGCTGTTTCCTCGGGGTGGGGAGCTCAGACGGCTTAAGGGTTCAAGGTCTGAGCTTGTGGCGGGATAGGGAGCTGAAGGAGAGGAAATAGGCTCCCCATTAGGAAGATTGATGGAAATGGAAAAATTGTGGTGATTGGTAAGTTGGTAGGTTTCGAGTCGGTGGCTCAGAACCTGGTGGGGTAGGGGTATCCGGGTATCCCTGGTACCCCTGCCATGGTTAATTATGTTTGGCTGTGGAGCTCTGTTATACACTCAGACACATTGCTGGGAGTATTATTGCTGTGGAGCTCTGTTATACACTCAGACACATTACTGGGAATATTATTGCTGTGGAGCTCTGTTATACACTCAGACACATTACTGGGAGTATTATTGCTGTGGAGCTCTGTTATACACTCAGACACATTACTGGGAGTATTATCGCTGTGGAGCTCTGTTATACACACAGACACATTACTGGGAGTATTATTGCTGTGGAGCTCTGTTATACACTCAGACACATTGCTGGGAGTATTATTGCTGTGGAGCTCTGTTATACACACAGACACATTACTGGGAGTATTATCGCTGTGGAGCTCTGTTATACACTCAGACACATTACTGGGAGTATTATTGCTGTGGAGCTCTGTTATACACTCACATTACTGGGGGTATTATTGCTGTGGAGCTCTGTTATACACTCAGACACATTGCTGGGAGTATTATTGCTGTGGAGCTCTGTTATACACTCAGACACATTACTGGGAGTATTATTACTACGGAGCTCTGTTATACACTCAGACACATTACTGGGAGTATTTTTGCTGGGGAGCTCTGTTATACACTCAGACACATTACTGGGAGTATTATTACTGTGGAGCCCTGTTATACACTCAGACACATTACTGGGAGTATTATTGCTATGGAGCTCTGTTATACACTCAGATACATTACTGGGAGTACTATTACTGTGGAGCCCTGTTATACACTCAGACACATTACTGGGAGTATTATTGCTATGGAGCTCTGTTATACTCTCAGACACATTACTGGGAGTATTATTGCTGTGGAGCTCTGTTATACAATCATACACATTACTGGGAGTATTATTGCTGTGGAGCTGTGTTATACACTCAGAAACATTACTGGGAGTATTATTGCTGTGGAGCTGTGTTATACACTCAGAAACATTACTGGGAGTATTATTGCTGTGGAGCTGTGTTATACACTCAGACACATTACTGGGAGTATTATTACTGTGGAGCTCTGTTATACACTCAGACACATTACTGGGAGTATTATTGCTGTGGGGCTCTGTTATACACTCAGACACATTACTGGGAGTATTATTGCTGTGGAGCTCTGTTATACACTCAGACACATTACTGGAAGTATTATTGCTGTGGAGCTCTGTTATACACTCAGACACATTACTGGGAGTATTATTGCTGTGGAGCTCTGTTATACACTCAGGCACATTACTGGGAGTACTATTGCTGTGGAGCTCTGTTATACACACAGACACATTACCGAAATTATTATTGCTGTGGAGCTCTGTTATATACTCAGACACATTACTGGGAGTATTATTGCTGTGGAGCTCTGTTATACACTCAGACACATTACTGGGAGTATTATTGCTGTGGAGCTCTGTTATACACTCAGACACATTACTGGAAGTATTATTGCTGTGGAGCTCTGTTATAACACATTACTGGGAGTATTATTGCTGTGGGGCTCTGTTATACACTCAGACACATTACTGGAAGTATTATTGCTGTGGAGCTCTGTTATAACACATTACTGGGAGTATTATTACTGTGGAGCTCTGTTATAACACATTACTGGGAGTATTATTGCTGTGGAGCTCTGTTATACACTCAGACACATTACTGGAAGTATTATTGCTGTGGAGCTCTGTTATAACACATTACTGGGAGTATTATTACTGTGGAGCTCTGTTATAACACATTACTGGGAGTATTATTGCTGTGGGGCTCTGTTATACACTCAGACACATTACTGGGAGTATTATTGCTGTGGAGCTCTGTTATACACTCAGACACATTACTGGGAGTATTATTGCTGTGGGGCTCTGTTATACACTCAGACACATTACTGGGAGTATTATTGCTGTGGAGCTCTGTTATACACTCAGACACATTACTGGAAGTATTATTGCTGTGGAGCTCTGTTATACACTCAGACACATTACTGAGAGTATTATTACTGTGGAGCTCTGTTATACACTCAGACACATTACTGGGAGTATTATTGCTGTGGAGCTCTGTTATACACTCAGACACATTACTGGGAGTATTATTGCTGTGGAGCTCTGTTATACACTCAGACACATTACTGGGAGTAGTATTGCTGTGGGGCTCTGTTATACACTCAGACACATTACTGGGAGTATTATTGCTGTGGAGCTCTGTTATACACACAGACACATTACTGGAAGTATTATTGCTGTGGAGCTCTGTTATACACTCAGACACATTACTGAGAGTATTATTACTGTGGAGCTCTGTTATACACTCAGACACATTACTGGGAGTATTATTGCTGTGGAGCTCTGTTATACACTCAGACACATTACTGCGAGTATTATTGCTGTGGAGCTCTGTGATACACTCAGACACATGACAACTCCGTATTTAAATCGTGTTATTTAGTAAAACATGCAAAGGAAATTAATCTGTTAATGTGGAACAAAGCAATAATGTCCGTAATATCTGTGCAGATAATTTCGAGTTTAGTAAATCCCCCCCCCCCCTCCCCCCCCCCCCCATTGTCTCTTTGACTACCAGAAATAAAACATAATTTAAAGACAGATACTCAGCTTACTTATTTAAATTTTGTGCTGCCCTCTGCTGGAGCAGATCATTATAACCACGAATGCTGTCATTTCATTTCAAACAGATTTTTAAAAGCAGATAATATCATTTGATTAGTGATTTTGGAATATGCAGTTTAATCCAGAGCCTAATTTATACGTTACTGAATCTCTGCTAATACTATGTTATTCTATTTAGCTATTAAATATGTTTGTTTTTTAAACACAGTGATAATAGACAATTTCCAGTGAATTTATAATATAATATATTTATGTAATTCTAGTAAGTGGACAGAAATTGTAATAATGTTAGTAAACTACGATTCCCATGAACATTCGCCAGCCATTTGATTAGATTCCCTATGGTAAAGGTTTGTGGGAATTGTAGTCACTGGGTACAGTATACTGTTATAAATTCTTTGTGTACAAGTGATTTACCAGTTCAGAATTACCTCCGTTAGTGATCTGAATATTACCAATGATCACCAGCGTGACCCTTGATTGATTTATTTTATACATTGTCCTTAACAAGGTTAGTTTGTTTAAAAGCACCAACGCGATCCGTAGCGCTGTGCAATATGCATGAGTCAGTGCTGGCGTTGTGGAAGTTCCTGGAGGAATAAGAAAAGAAAGCTTTGGAATTCTCAGACATTGTACAAGTCAATGTTTCTTTGCTACATTGTGCAGCGACTCTGGGTACTAAGAAATGTAGAGCTCGCCCAATGTGTCCTTTTCGTAAGGTGGTTGTGGATAATGTCCATCAAGGCAGACCCACAGAATCCAGCTCTGTGATGGGAGTTACCTGTTACCCCAGGGAGTGCAATGCTGACAGTTTCTTCTTAAAAACATTGTAAATATAAAATGTCAGATTGTCACTTCCATAATTAATGAATCCGAATGATCCTCCGGGTCTAATGTCGTATCACTACAAATCCTGGTTAAACAGCTGGTAATCCTGCAAATCCCATGATCCTTTGCCACTGATAGGCTGGCAAAGTATCATGGGAGTTGGAGCTGTATTATAACCGTGCTCTCCCTATTGGGTTCTTTGTTTGGCTCAGTGCAGATTACTGTGCGTCCTGCTGCAGACGGTCCATCCGTGTGGTTTCCCAGGTATCTCTGAGCCACGTGATACACAATGAGTCCACGAGAAAACTAAACACAATTAAACTGGCATGAGAAAAAGTTTGTTGGTGCCAAACAGCGAAATTTAAGTTATTTTGGGCCTAGTACCATTTTATTGAGCATGGCCAAAAGTACTGGGAAATATGTCTGGCTACCTTGGCAGTTCATTTATCAATGTTCTCCTCTGAGACAACTGAGCAACTAAAAAAGAGAGAAGAAGAATCTTAAACAGGAAAATTATAATAAATCGTATGTTGTAGTAGTTAGCGCTGCAAATACTCTAACAGAACAAGTAAAGTGGTGATGATCAAACCTGCCTTTCGACTCTTTGTTTGCCAAAGCAGTTAGCAAAGCAGCACAATACACTTTGTTTCAGCACCATTGACTATTCATTATTTGCATTATTATCATCATTGTTTTTATGTCACATTAAGACATTTTGTACAGTTTAACCATGTGGCCTATTTTTTCCTGACTGCTGCTCTGCCGTTTTTTCAGTCAGATTTGGTGGTTAGTGATTCGGCTCCTTACAATAAATACTTACTGGGCTATTTACTAATGTGACAATCCCAAGTGATTTTATCATTTAAGGTCAGAGACGCCAAATGGAAACATCTCTAAGTTATCTATGTTTCAAAGTCAGCTAATTTTCCACTTTTCTGGAACTTACACAGTTGAATAAAACTTAACAACTTTTTTCACGTGATATCACATTTTTCTTTAAATGTGTATTAATTGTTTAGTAGTTGGCATTCAAAATTCAGTTCAGATCTTCATGGTTTAGCAATTGATATCAATTGAGGCTCAGCGAAGGCACAGCCAAGGCACAGTCAAGGCACAGTCAAGGCACAGCCAAGGCACAGCCAAGGCACAGCTAAGGAACAGCCAAGGCACAGCCAAGGCACAGCTAAGGAACAGCCAAGGCACAGTCAAGGCACAGCCAAGGCACAGCCAAGGCACAGCTAAGGAACAGCCAAGGCACAGCCAAGGCACAGCCAAGGCACAGCTAAGGCACAGCCAAGGCACAGCTAAGGAACAGCTAAGGAACAGCCAAGGCACAGCCAAGGCACAGCCAAGGCACAGCCAAGGCACAGCTAAGGCACAGCCAAGGCACAGCTAAGGAACAGCTAAGGAACAGCCAAGGCACAGCCAAGGCACAGCTAAGGCACAGCTAAGGAACAGCTAAGGCACAGCCAAGGCACAGCTAAGGAACAGCCAAGGCACAGTCAAGGCACAGTCAAGGCACAGCCAAGGCACAGCCAAGGCACAGCTAAGGAACAGCCAAGGCACAGCTAAGGAACAGCCAAGGCACAGCTAAGGAACAGCCAAGGCACAGCTAAGGAACAGCCAAGGCACAGCTAAGGAGCAGCCAAGGCACAGCTAAGGAACAGCCAAGGCACAGCCAAGGCACAGCTAAGGAACAGCTAAGGAACAGCCAAGGCACAGCTAAGGAACAGCCAAGGCACAGCTAAGGCACAGCTAAGGAACAGCCAAGGCACAGCCAAGGCACAGCTAAGGCACAGTCAAGGCACAGCTAAGGCACAGCTAAGGAACAGCCAAGGCACAGCTAAGGAACAGCCAAGGCACAGCTAAGGAACAGCCAAGGCACAGCTAAGGCACAGCTAAGGAGCAGCCAAGGCACAGCTAAGGAACAGCCAGGGCACAGCTAAGGAACAGCTAAGGAACAGCCAAGGCACAGCTAAGGAACAGCCAAGGCACAGCTAAGGCACAGCTAAGGAACAGCCAAGGCACAGCCAAGGCACAGCTAAGGCACAGCTAAGGAACAGCCAAGGCACAGCTAAGGCACAGCCAAGGCACAGCCAAGGCACAGCTAAGGCACAGTCAAGGCACAGCTAAGGCACAGCTAAGGAACAGCCAAGGCACAGCTAAGGCACAATTAAGGCACAGCTAAGGAACAGCCAAGGCACAGCCAAGGCACAGCTAAGGAACAGCTAAGGAACAGCCAAGGCACAGCTAAGGAACAGCCAAGGCACAGCTAAGGCACAGCTAAGGAACAGCCAAGGCACAGTCAAGGCACAGCTAAGGCACAGCTAAGGAACAGCCAAGGCACAGCTAAGGCACAGCCAAGGCACAGCCAAGGCACAGCTAAGGCACAGTCAAGGCACAGCTAAGGCACAGCTAAGGAACAGCCAAGGCACAGCTAAGGCACAATTAAGGCACAGCTAAGGAACAGCCAAGGAACAGCCAAGGCACAGCTAAGGAACAGCCAAGGCACAGCTAAGGAACAGCCAAGGCACAGCTAAGGCACAGCTAAGGAACACAACTCCAAATAAAGGTGCGCTGTGTCTTTAAGACCAAATATCTAAAGTGCCAAATGTGCAATATGTGATAAAGTGCAAAAATTTAAAAAGTGCACTTAAAGTGTTAAACAAAATTATACATACATATATGCGTCCTCTTCAATAGCAATGAACATATAAAAGGGAGAGACAAAAAACAATAATAGTGTAAATCTATTTTACAAAAACTTATTAATATGGTGTTATTGAGCGCACATACTTCTTTATACTTTTTTGAGCTACCACTCAATTTTAGACGCTTGTGTATGTATGTAACTGCCAGTCCCAAATATTTGTTATTTAATACACCTGATATCTATCTTTTCTATTATAAAATTTACACTCACAAAGATAGAGCAGTAAAAGCCTGCTCTAGCTGTATCAGCTTCTTCAAATATTTCCTTTAAGGAAAAAGACAGCACGGACAAAAGATTCTTTTTCATGTATTTTAATGCCCAGCTTAGCACAGGTACTCCACCTTCCTCTGCATACAGTGAATAATCAAACGGAATGGGTCGTGTATACTTTGGGGTGTCGACAAGTCCCTTAGTATTCCGCCGCTGTTTTCGCTGCTATTTCTGATTCCGACTTCCGGGAGGAGGGGCTTCCAGTTGTGTGTAACACGTGGTGCGTAATTTGCGTGATGATGTGTTTCGCCGTACTCACGGCTTCAACAGCTAAGGAACAGCCAGGGCAAAGCTAAGGAACAGCCAAGGCACAGCCAAGGCACAGCTAAGGCACAGCTAAGGCACAGCTAAGGCACAGCTAAGGAACAGCCAGGGCACAGCTAAGGAACAGCCAAGGCACAGCCAAGGCACAGCTAAGGCACAGCTAAGGAACAGCCAAGGCACAGCCAAGGCACAGCTAAGGCACAGCTAAGGAACAGCCAAGGCACAGCTAAGGAACAGCCAAGGCACAGCTAAGGCACAGCTAAGGCACAGCTAAGGAACAGCCAAGGAACAGCCAAGGAACAGTCAAGGCACAGCTAAGGAACAGCCAAGGCACAGCCAAGGAACAGCCAAGGAACAGTCAAGGCACAGCTAAGGCACAGCTAAGGAACAGCCAGGGCACAGCTAAGGAACAGCCAAGGCACAGCCAAGGCACAGCTAAGGCACAGCTAAGGCACAGTCAAGGCACAGCTAAGGAACAGCCAGGGCAAAGCTAAGGAACAGCCAAGGCACAGCCAAGGCACAGCTAAGGCACAGCTAAGGCACAGTCAAGGCACAGCTAAGGAACAGCCAGGGCAAAGCTAAGGAACAGCCAAGGCATGCATTGCACCCCAACACTGTGTTCCCTCCTGTCCATTGATTATCTCTGCCTCCATAAAGATTTTTGATGTAATGTATGGAGCGGTCACGATGCTGACTGACTGGCCCAAAGCCTGTTTTTCTTTTTAAATGACGGATTACCAAAGAGCCAACTACATTATGGCCGATACTCACTCACAGTTTGATTGGACAAGTATAAAGTTACTAATTTGCATATAGCGAAACCCACACATATTAATGGACCGATAGATCCTTGCAATAAAAACAACCTTATAAATGGAAAAGCTTATGAAATGACTAATTACTAATTCTACTAATAACACTACAAACATAATCCAGATAAATATTAAACAATAAATAAATGAGACTGTAAGCTAGAAAAGAGAAAAAGAGTATAATTAAAAATCTAATAGAACATCCAGTTCTTCTCATTAAACCTGTGATTAATAACCTTCTAAGGGGTGAGTAACTCAGAAAGTGGTCATAGGTCATAGGTGCCATGTAAAATATTAGCTGGGAGAGTTAGGAAATGAGATGGTACAAATAAAAATGATAAAATATACAAATCCTCATACATAGAATAATAAAAACAGGAAATATAAAAAATTAAAAATAATAAGAATTAAAAAAAATTACAAAATTCACTTATAGTGCTCCAAGATGGAATACAAATCCAGAATGCCCATGGAAGATCGACTCTCTAGTAGATAACTAAAATGACACAACTATTTATTTATTTATTTTTTAACCCCTTAAGGACCAAACTTCTGGAATAAAAGGGAATCATGACATGTCACACGTCATGTGTCCTTAAGGGGTTAAAACACTTTAATTTAGAAAATGGCAGAGATCAAAATCTTTGTTGAGTCCGTATGGAATGAATGTGTTGAAATAAAAAATGTATTTCATCTCTGCCTGTCCCAGATTTTGAATATAGTTGCCACCTCTCCAATCATGGTTCACCTTTTGAATGCCCTTGACATAGTGTGGGGGGGGGGGGATGACATGGTGGGTGATAGAGTAAGAGGGGGTGACATAGTGTTCGTGGGGTGACAGAGTGATAGGAGGGGTGACAGAGTAAGAGGAAGTGACATAATGTGAGGGGGTGAGAGTGTGTGGGGGGGGTGACAGAGTAAGAGGGGGTGACATAGTGTGAGGGGGGTTAATATTTACCTTTTTTTGTGTGTGAGACAATTCCCTGGTGGTCCAGTGGGCTCCTTCTGTCCCTGGTGGTCTGGTGGGCTCCCTGTGTCCCTGTTGGTGCACACGGGCATGCGAGCATGTACATAACCCCACTAGAGTGACAAGTAATGCACTCTCTAATGTTATAACAGTTACCATTTAGTTCATATTGTGTGATGTGGCATCTTTTAGAATAAGTAATTTGACGGGGGCGTGGCCGGCTGCCGAGCGATCAAGACGCAAGTGTGCGGAGCTCCGCTTCAGCAGACAAATAAAGTAAGCACTCACCCGACATCCAGCTCCCAAAATCGGCCACACACTCGCCCCTCGACTAGAGACACTAATGGGGCGCAAAAATAAAAAAAAAACGCCAGCCAGAGACACCCAAATTAGCCGATATCCGGCTATCATTTACAAGGCCTAACCCACAGGCAGTCGCCAAGATGGCGGCCGTAATTAGCAGTGCAGAGGAAGACTCCCAGGACGATAGGGAAAGCCTTACCTCACATACAGCAGAGTCTGAGCCCCCATGTCCTGACACAGAATCAGAGGCAGAATCATCCCCTGTCACGAAAAGAGACATCAGGGATCTTTTACAAGAAATGAGAGAAGTGTGGAGGGCAGATATTTTAAACACACAGAAAGAGGTGGGGGACATCCAACAAAGGCTCACAGCAATGGAAACTAGAGAAAAGGCAAAAGACCACCAGATGCAGAACTCCCAAGACACAATGCAGACCCTCTCCTCACAAGTCCTGAAACTAACCCGGACTGTCACCATTATGGAAGCTCGACACAGAAGGCGGAACATACGCCTCAGAGGGATTCCAGAAAACGTGGAAGGAGAGGCATTAATACCATATATACATCGCCTACTGTCTTCAATGGGCCTTAAAGGAGGCGCTGACCCCGCCGCAATAATTTCAGCGTTTCGAATCCGGAAAGCAGCAACGGCACCGGAAAATGCGACTA
Source organism: Pelobates fuscus (assembly GCF_036172605.1). Lineage (NCBI taxonomy): Eukaryota > Metazoa > Chordata > Amphibia > Anura > Pelobatidae > Pelobates > Pelobates fuscus. The sequence goes on from NC_086322.1 coordinate 307,364,152, forward strand.
GAGACACTATAGTGGTCACAAAGGACATGGCAACCCGCGCCGCTATCATGTCCCGCTCAAGAGACCTGGGCACTGTGCGAATGGAAGGCAACACGGTGGCCCTATATGGGGATCTACCATTCGCAGCACTTGCGGAACGGAGGCAACTGGTACCAGTTGCCAAACAACTGCGAGGAGCAGGAGTCAGATACCGTTGGGGAGCAGACGGGTCCCTGGAGGTACCACGGGGAAACCAGACGCTCATCCTGACTTCTATGGACGACCAAAAGGAGTTTCTCAATCAGCTGCACCTCCCGGAACCCGGAGGGCCAGTCTCCACAGAAGACGACACCGCAGCGCAAAGTACACCCAAAAGCAATCTGGGTCCGAAGAAAACCATGTATATAGCGAAAATGCCCAAGAGACACTCACAAACCTCACCACTAAGTGGCGGCACACATACCCTCGGATCCCGCAGAGCTGACCAGCTGTGGCGCAAGTAGCGCGAGAACAGTCACCACCTGAAACCTCACCTGAGCGTCACCTACTCTTTAATATACCTATTACAGCCCCAACAGACGACTTGTTAATGTAACAGGACATTAAATGTAGATATAGTCAGGCTAATATATGCTACACCACAGCATAGCGAACTTTGAGACGTCACTATAATACTGTGCTACCTACTTCTTATTATTGTTATAATCTTATGTTACCTCATTCTTGTTATTAATCACATATTATGACAAAGTTATATTATGAATATCCAATTCTAATAAAAAACATAAATTGAAAAAAGAATAAGTAATTTGACATACTTTGCACCTACCGCATCCAAAAAAGCCTTTATATTGTGTTAAAAAATTACTTTTTGTGGCAAACCTAGCCACTGTTGAACTATAATATGGGAAGGTTGTCTGGAGGCTGTAATATGTGCCATGTATATTTGCTGTGTATGTGTTATGTTATGTTGATTCGCATGCTGGCAGCCGTAAGCTACCAGCATACAGGTACTTCGTTCGGCGAACAGCGACGATCTAAGCCGTTCGCCGAACGAATAAGGGCCCCCCTGGTAGATCACACACTTATGGTCGTGTGGCGCTTGTTAACCGATTGCAACAATGTTGCAATCGGTAATTATAGACTATTCTGGGTGGCCGTCGTTCGACTACCGACCATGCGGTGGTCGGCCATCTTGGATTCGTCTATTTGGCAGCGGTGTTTGGTCGTCGAGTGCCTGGAACTAAAAACGGCTACTCGATGATGCGAACACCGCTGCACTTCCAAGCCATTCGGGAGCCCGGTTTTCGGTAGAATCGTTCCCCTAGATATGTTCGACAGATTGAGGGGAACTTCTATGTGAAGCTAGATTTGTGCGGCGTTCGGTCAATTCAGCTGGGATCAGAGCGGTATTCTCACGAAAGGTGCGCTCCGACCCCAGCTATCTACCGAACGTTCGGTCATCTCAAAGTACCGAATATTGTGGAAAATATGTATTTTAAAGTAAATTGTCAGTTCTGCTGCACGAGGGGATAATCCACTTAATCGTCCATTTTAGTGGGAGTATCCTTCTCGTGCAGCAATGCCTGTTGGGAAAAGAACAATGCATGTTGGGAGAAATCCCCTGAATTATCTGTAAGGAAACCCCTTGCATGGGGAACTGCTTAAATATGCCAGCTTGTGAATAAACTGAGTTAGTTGACTCCCAAACTGTGTTTCGTCCGGTTATTGGGAGGATTTGGGGACTTGCCTTACTTTTCAGCGCTGACTGTGGATTTACTCGTGGAACCAGCGGAGATCGTGGTCTTTAATACCTGCCCTCCGCTACAATTGGTGGCAAGCGACGGGATCCGACCTTACAGCCGAAAGAGCGCAATTCGTGCAAATTGTAACTGCCGAATGAGGAAAAGGGAATGGCAAGCAGAATCCAACGAAAGAACCGACTACCGAAGTGAATGGAGACGGATTATTCTAAATTAAAGAGACAGACACTAAAGGAACTACTGGAAGCCAGGGGTAAAGTAGCCAGCAGCAAACCTAAGGCTGTACTAATTGCCGAGCTGATGGAGGGAGACCAAGCCCACAGCGCTACACCCCCAGCTGTCATGGAAGAAACTCTCTACGAGAGAGAAATGAGGACCAGGCTGGCATTTTTACCACAGACGATATCAGTGGACATGTTGAACTTAATGGCGAATGTGCAGGAGTACGTGATGGCACACAGCCCGCAGTATGCAGCATCTAGAGCAGGGACCACGACGGAGTCATCCCACAGCCAGGTAAAACCCAAAGTTCCTTATCAAGCATTTAAAGTATTCTGCGAGGAAAAGGAGGAAATCAATGGGTTTTTACAAGATTTTGAGAGACTGTGCGATTTACATGACTTGGCACGGCCCACATGGGTCCCCCTGCTGGCAAGTAAACTAGCAGGGCGGGCAGCCGACGCATACCGCGCTGTACCCAGCGAGGACAGCAAAGACTATGAGAAAGTAAAGCGAGCGATACTAGAAAGGTATGCCATCACTCCAGAGGCATACCGGCGGAAATTTAGAGACCTGAAGAAACCAGAGAAAGACTCACATGCCGAGTGGGCACACAAGCTGGACCAAGCATCCAAAGGGTGGATACAAGCGAGCCAAGCCACGACCATGGAAGGATTGCGGCAGTTACTACTGCTGGAGCAATTCTTTGACGGGCTAGCTCCAATGACCCAAGAATGGGTACGAGACAGGAAACCTCTCACCCTAACCGAGGCGGCACAATTGGCCGACCAGCATTTTGACGCAAGGAGACACCAGATAACCCTCTCCAAGAGTTACCCGCGACCCATGGGGTCACCCAGCGTTCCCGGTACCCCGGGTCCCACTACAACCCCTTTTCGCACAGCCCCAGGGAATGTACCACCTGCTTCCCGGTACAATGGGCGTGCCAATATCCAGTGCCACTCTTGCAAACAGTGGGGGCATATAGCCCGGGAATGCACCCAAAATCGGGGCAGACCCACCTGGAACCAAGCCCGACCAAATCCAACACCAAGGGCTGCAGCCCACTATTATAAGCGGGAACCAGCGGCCCAAGAGATGTGGAGTGTTCAACCGGAGGAACCACTAGGGGTATTACATGAGGTGATGTCGGTCAGAGCCACTGACAACAGGCAGCATCATCGCCAGCTGGTGTCGCTGGAGGGGAAAGAGTTACAGGGGCTTCGCGATTCCGGAGCCACACTCACCTTGATGCACCCCACCTAGTTTCCGGGACCGCGCACACTGGTGGATCAGTGGCCGTGAGGGTAGCAGGGGGAGCAGTGTACCGTTTGCCCACTGCTAAAGTACATTTGAATTGGGGCGTGGGGGAGGGGGTTGTGGAAGTAGGTCTCATGCAAAACCTACCTCCCGATGTGGTACTGGGGAATGACCTGGGCCAGATGACATCTGCTTTGTCCCACAAGCTCCCTACCAAGAAGCACAGCCAGTCACCACCCGGCAACAAGCCCGCACCACGGCTCCACCTACACACTCTGAGGCTCAGGTAAGAGACCAAGACCCTCACCCGACACATATGTCCTGGGATACCCCAGCTAAGTTTGAAGCCGAGGTAAAAGCCGATCCCACATTACAGGTGTATAGAGACAGGGTAAGCACTGAACAAGCGGTGACAGAGGGGGAGCGGTATACGTGGGAAAAGGGGCTACTATACCGCACTGCACAACGGGGAGTGGGGGGGTCAGCCACAGTGACCACCAAACAGTTAGTGGTTCCCCAGAAGTACCGTCCCGAGCTACTTAAGATTGCTCACGATATTCCCTTATCCGGACATCTAGGAATGACTCGTACCCGTTATAGATTGACACATGCATTTTTCTGGCCAGGGATTTCTAAAGATGTGAGACAATACTGCACGTCCTGTGATATATGTCAGCGAGTAGGTAAACGAGGTGACCGCCACAAAGCGAAATTATGTCCCCTCCCGATTATTTCCGAACCGTTCAGTAGGGTGGCCGTTCACATAGTGGGGCCACTATCCAAATCCAGTCCCTCCGGTAAAAAGTACATCTTAACTGTAGTGGACTATGCCACCCGATACCCCGAGGCCGTAGCTATCTCGAATACCCATGCCGAGACAGTAGCCGAGGCATTGATGAAAATATTCTCCCGGGTGGGGTTTCCCCAAGAAATAATATCCGATAGGGGCACCCAATTCACCGCCGAGGTCACCCAGCAACTATGGAGAGTATGTGGCATTAAGCCCATAATAAATTCCGCCTACCATCCCCAGTCCAATGGCTTATGCGAGAGATTTAACGGTACGCTAAAACAAATGCTCCGTACGGTTGGAGAGGCACACCGAGACTGGGAGCGTTTTCTACCCCATTTACTTTTCGCTTATAGAGAGGTACCCCAAGAGTCCACAGGATTTTCCCCTTTTGAATTGCTGTTCGGGAGAAGGGTGCGGGGACCGCTAGATCTCATTAGAGAGCATTGGGAGGGAGAGAGTAGCCCAGATGGAACCCCTATTGTATCCTACGTACTGGAATTCCGGGACCGTCTGGAGGCGCTGACTCAGGAAGTACGCACCAACCTCCAGGCGGCCCAGCAACGCCAGCGCCGTTGGTACGATAAGGGAGCCAGAGACCGCAGCTTTCAGGTGGGGCAGAAGGTTTTGATTTTAAAACCTGTCCGCACAGACAAGCTGCAGGCCATCTGGCAAGGCCCATACCAGGTGATGGAACAGAAGTGTGACACCACCTACGTGATTGGCCCCTGCTCAGGGGTAGGGAAGAGACGCATGCTCCATGTGAACATGCTCAAACCCTACCATGAGAGGACGGAGGAGGTGGCGGCGATATGCGCCTCAGCCTCGGAGGATCAGGAGAATTTACCCCTACCTGACCTGTTGGAACAGGAGGAACAGATCGAGCCCTCCAAGGGGGTTCAGCTGGGGGAGCGGCTAAGCTCACAGGAGCGTGCCCAGGTACAAGAGCTGATCGTAGCTAAAGGGGCTACCTTCTCCAATTTGCCGGGGTACACCCCACTAGCCACCCACCGAGTTGAAACCCCAGGACAGCTACCCATGCGGCAGACTCCGTACCGCGTTCCTGAAGCAGTCAGGACTCACATGGAAAAGGAAATAGCGGAAATGTTGCAGCTAGGGGTGATCGAACATTCCGATAGCCCCTGGGCATCGCCGGTAGTGCTGGTACCCAAAAAGGACGGCACGACACGTTTCTGTGTCGACTACCGGAGGCTAAATGACAAAACGGTGTCTGATGCCTATCCGATGCCCCGGATAGACGAGCTGCTGGATAAGATGGCACGGGGTCAGTACCTCACTACTATAGATCTATGTAAGGGATACTGGCAGATTCCGCTAGCCGAGGATGCCATCCCTAAGTCGGCGTTTGTCACCCCGTTTGGCTTGTATCAATTTCGAGTCATGCCATTCGGGATGAAAAACGCTCCGGCGACGTTTCAGCGGATGGTAGATCGGCTACTGGATGGATTTCAGGAATACGCCTGTGCCTACTTAGACGATATAGCTATATTCAGTCAGACCTGGGCCGAGCATCTACAACACATAGGGGCCATACTAGATCGCATTGGAGAGGCAGGGCTGACGCTGAAACCCAGTAAATGTCATATAGGGATGGCAGAGGTGCAGTACTTGGGCCACCGGGTGGGAAGCGGGCGACAGAAACCCGAACCAGCTAAAGTGGAAGCGGTAGCTAAATGGCCGACCCCTAGAACGAAAACCCAGGTGTTAGCATTTCTGGGTACCGCCGGGTACTATAGAAAGTTTGTACCCAATTATAGCGCCCTGGCCAAACCCCTGACTGACTTGACCCGTAAGAATCTTCCTCGACTGGTTGTCTGGGCCCCAGAGTGTGAACAGGCATTCCAACAACTAAAAACTGCACTAATTAATGCTCCCGTACTTGCTGCTCCTGATCCAACTAAACGATTTCTTGTCCACACAGACGCTTCAATGTTTGGATTGGGGGCAGTGCTGAGCCAAGTTGGAACTGATGGCGGCGAACACCCCGTAGCATACTTGAGCCGAAAGCTATTACCACGAGAAGTAAGCTACGCCGCCATTGAGAAGGAGTGCCTGGCCGTGGTGTGGGCCCTTAAGAAATTACAGCCCTATTTGTATGGACAACCTTTCTCCCTACTCACAGATCACAACCCGTTGGTGTTGCTTAACCGTGTAGCAGGAGACAACGGCCGGCTGCTGCGCTGGAGTTTGGCGCTGCAGCCCTTTGACTTTACAATACACTATCGCCCAGGGAAGCAAAACGGTAACGCCGACGGGTTATCTAGACAAACTGAACTTGAAAAGTGATCTGTGAGTACTTTCCTGGACCTCCCCAAGCCGATCCGTTGGGATCAGACTGTGTATGCCGGCTTGATTCTGGGGGAGCATTGTGGCAAACCTAGCCACTGTTGAACTATAATATGGGAAGGTTGTCTGGAGGCTGTAATATGTGCCATGTATATTTGCTGTGTATGTGTTATGTTATGTTGATTTGCATGCTGGCAGCCGTAAGCTACCAGCATACAGGTACTTCGTTCGGCGAACAGCGACGATCTAAGCCGTTCGCCGAACGAATAAGGGCCCCCCTGGTAGATCACACACTTATGGTCGTGTGGCGCTTGTTAACCGATTGCAACAATGTTGCAATCGGTAATTATAGACTATTCTGGGTGGCCGTCGTTCGACTACCGACCATGCGGCGGTCGGCCATCTTGGATTCGTCTATTTGGCAGCGGTGTTTGGTCGTCGAGTGCCTGGAACTAAAAACGGCTACTCGATGATGCGAACACCGCTGCACTTCCAAGCCATTCGGGAGCCCGGTTTTCGGTAGAATCGTTCCCCTAGATATGTTCGACAGATTGAGGGGAACTTCTATGTGAAGCTAGATTTGTGCGGCGTTCGGTCAATTCAGCTGGGATCAGAGCGGTATTCTCACGAAAGGTGTGCTCCGACCCCAGCTATCTACCGAACGTTCGGTCATCTCAAAGTACCGAATATTGTGGAAAATATGTATTTTAAAGTAAATTGTCAGTTCTGCTGCACGAGGGGATAATCCACTTAATCGTCCATTTTAGTGGGAGTATCCTTCTCGTGCAGCAATGCCTGTTGGTAAAAGAACAATGCATGTTGGGAGAAATCCCCTGAATTATCTGTAAGGAAACCCCTTGCATGGGGAACTGCTTAAATACGCCAGCTTGTGAATAAACTGAGTTAGTTGACTCCCAAACTGTGTTTCGTCCGGTTATTGGGAGGATTTGGGGACTTGCCTTACTTTTCAGCGCTGACTGTGGATTTACTCGTGGAACCAGCGGAGATCGTGATCTTTAATACCTGCCCTCCGCTACAATTGGTGGCAAGCGACGGGATCCGACCTTACAGCCGAAAGAGCGCAATTCGTGCAAATTGTAACTGCCGAATGAGGAAAAGGGAATGGCAAGCAGAATCCAGCGAAAGAACCGACTACCGAAGTGAATGGAGACGGATTATTCTAAATTAAAGAGACAGACACTAAAGGAACTACTGGAAGCCAGGGGTAAAGTAGCCAGCAGCAAACCTAAGGCTGTACTAATTGCCGAGCTGATGGAGGGAGACCAGCGCTGACTGTGGATTTACTCGTGGAACCAGCGGAGATCGTGATCTTTAATACCTGCCCTCCGCTACACTTTTATTTTCCTCTTTTCTTTTTAAAATAGTGTTATCAGTTAAAACTCTTTTTAAATTGGGCCGACCCCTATGTACAATTTTTGGTGATGATGGTAAAATTTCCTTCAGAACTGGATCGTTTAATAGCAGATGTCAATGTTTCTTAAGGATATTTCTTTCTTTACCATTATGGTTATCTGAAAATTGGCAAGGAAAACTAACTGAATCGGATTGGACCTTAGAATCTCTCGTTCTATATTTGAATAATTCCTCTCTTTCAATATGATCCACAGAGCCAAGTGCCTTATATAAGAGGATGTAATTATAGCCTCTTTCTAAAAACACTTGTGTGATCTTTAGTCCTTGATTCATGAAAATGTCACGTTCCGTACAGTTGTGTTTGAGTCTAATACATTAACTCTTCGGCACATTTTCAAGCCAAGGACTAAAATGGCAGCTAGTTTTCTCGATGTATCTACTTACATCAAAAGTCTTAAAGAAGGTTTTTGTTCTAATTGTGTCATCTTTTATGTAAATTGAAAGATCCAAAAAGTCAATTTCTGAACTACTGTACTTAAAAGACAAAGTAATGCCCCAATCATTTGTATTTACCTAACTAACAAACTGTTGGAGTAGTGGTTCTTCACCTCTCCAGATAAATAGAAAGTCATCAATGTATCTCATATAGAGCACCAGGTTGCCGCCCAGCCGCCCCCCCTCGCCCAGGCAGACTGATTCCCAGTGTGCCATAAACAAGGTTGCATAGCTGGGGCAAACCTGGTGCCCATCATTGTGCCACATTTATGTAAATAGAATCTGTCATAGAAACAAAAATAATTGTTGTTCAAGATTAGCAGAATAGCTTCCAACACAAACTGTCTCTGATTCCCTGCATTCTCTGCAAACTAAAAAATCGTTTACTGCACCAATCCCAAGTTCATGCTTAATCACAGTATACAAACAGGAGACGTCTGCTGTGACCAATAGAAAATAGTTTTGCCATTTAACTGTGTCTAAGACTTGTAGCACATTTGTTGTATCTCTCAGATATGAAGGGCAACTCTTTAGCATTGGCTGGAGGATATGATCAACATATTCCAACAGGCGACTTGACACAGAGTTGATGCCCAATATTATTGGCCTCCCTGGAGGATTGGAAATGTGTTTATGCATCTTGGGCAAGAAGAAAAACACAAGGATTCTAGGATGTGTTATATCTAAATATTGCCGTTCCTTTTTATTTAAAATACCTAAAGTGAAGCCTTTCTCAATGAGTATTGAAAACTTTGTTTATATGTCCTTAGTAGGATCTGATGGCAATTTCTGATATGTGGCACTGTCACCTAGGAGCCTAAAGGATTCTTCAAGGTAGAACTCCCGATGACAATGACGACAATGCCACCTCCTTTGTCTGCCGGTTTGATGACTATATTAGTATCCTTTCTTATGTCGTCTAAAGCCTTACGTTCTTGTACATTGAGATTTTGTTGATATTTATTCAGAGAAACGTGCAAAACACCCTTTAAAAAAGATTAGAAACTCTTACATTAATTGTTTTTTTTTCCCACTAAAGTAAGAATTCTTGGGAATGTAAAGTAAATTCCAGATTTAAGGCCAAAGAAACATAAAAATTGTCAAAGTCGACTATGTTTCCAGTTTGACTACTTCGGGCTTCACTTTGAATTTACACGTTAGTTAATAATCCTGTAAGAATAGGACAATGATTCACTTTTCAGCAAAGACTTGAGGATTATCCTGTGTCTTTTTCCTGACAGTGTCAGTATGTAAACAGTGACATTAGCCCCTTAACCCCTTAACACCGCAGCCAAATGTACAAGTTGTGAACGAAACAAAACGTAAACCAAAACGTAAACAAAACCTGGCATTTGCGCTATATGTCTGTTCAACCTTAATTCACCTCTTTCATATTAAATGCACCCACACTAATTTTATATCATTTTATTCAGGGGAAACAGGGCTTTCATTTAACATCAAATATTTAGCTAGGAAACATAATTTATTTTTTTATTTTTTTAGTTCTGCATGGCATTTTACCGGGAATGCCATAATACTGTTTGCTTTTACTGCAATAAAATACACATATTTGTATTCGGTGAGGTCTCATGTGTAAAACAGTACCCCCTATGTACAGGGTTTATGGTGTTTTGGGAAGTTACAGGGTCAAATATAGCATGTTACATTTTTCAGTTTTTTCACATTGAAATTTCCCAGATTGGTTATGTTGCCTTTGAGATCGTGTGGTAGCCCAGGAATGACAATTACCCCCATGATGGTATACCATTTGCAATAGTAGACAACCCAAGGTTTTGCAAATGGAGTATGTCCAGTCATTTTTAGTAGCCACTTCGTCACAAACACTCGCCAAAGTTAGTGTTAATATTTGTTTGTGTGTGAAAAATGCAAAAAACTAATTTGAACGCCAATTTTGGCCAGTGTTTGTGACTAAGTGGCTTCTAAAAAAGAATTGACATACCCTGGCGAATTTCAATGTGAAAAAACTGAAACGCAAGCCTTATATATGACTCTGTAACTTTTGAAAACACTAGAAAACCTGGGTACTGTTGTACTCAGGAGACTTCGCTGAACACAAATATTAGCGTTTTAAAACAGTAAAACGGATCACAACAATTATATCGTCAGTCAAAGTGCTATTTGTATGTGAAAAATGCAAAAAATGTCACTGTCACTGACGATATCGTCGTTGTAATACATTTTACTGTTTTGAAGCACTAATATTTGTGTTCAGCGAAGTCTCCCGAGTAAAACAGTACCCCCCATGTACAGGTTTTATGGTGTCTTGGAGAGTTACAGGGTTAAATATAGTGCTAGCAAATTAAATTCCCTGAACTTTCGGCCTGGGTTGTCAGGCAGGTCCTGCAAATTGTAATTAATAAAATGACCTAATTATGTAAAAATATTAAATAAATATATACGTAGAATTATTATATATATATAAATATATATATATAAAATAGGTAAAACGGGATGCACTCACAGGTCTTCTAAATTGTGAAAATAGTGTTTTATTAAATAATACGATACATATAGAAATCGATCGACGTTTCGAGATTTGAAAAAGATCGATCTTGAAAAAGACCCGGCACGGTCGAAACGGCGATCGATTTCTATATGTATCGTATTATTTAATAAAACACAATTTTCACTATTTGGAAGACCTGTGAGTGCATCCAGTTTTTACCTATTTTACATACTGGACGATTGTGGATACAGCACCCAGGCAAGATCTTTCTTATATTATACATTGAAAGGAGAGTGCCAAGCTTTCATTGTTATATATATATAGTTTATATATATATATTAATATCAAAATACACGTAGAATGATATTGATTAAATATATATATAATTATAATTATATATATATATATATATATATGAAATATAAAATAAATAAATATGTAAATACGTAAAAAATAAAAATAAATAATGAAAAAAATATATATATGGGTGTAATTTCGCTCTAACTGTATTTTTATATTAATATACATATATATATAGATATCAAAATATATGTAGAACGAAATATATATATATATATTTATATACATAAGTATATACGTATAAAGCACTATATATATATATATATATATATATATATATATACCTATATATATAAATAAAAATATATTTTTTACAAATTATATATATATATATCTTAATATTAAAACACACTTAGACAGTGTATGTGTATATATATATATATATATATATATATGATCTAAGTATATATAATTTATTTCATACTGTGTTTAAACTTGTATTTTTATTTTTTCAGGCAGCAGGGGGAGTACCTGTCATTCCAGGCACTCTCCCTGCTCTCAATGCTGTGGACGGCTATGCTGTCCATATGATCATGAGGACCTCACGATCACATGGCCCAGGTGGGGCCAGAATGGCAGCAGGAGGACTCCCTGGGCTGCCAGGTGAGTCCCCCCACCGTGACCGGATAAGTACATAGAATGGCGGTGACTTGCTATGCCACCCGCTGGCGTTTAGAGCCGGGTCCACGAAGGACGGCTTAAGGGGTTAACAACCAATAGACATGTTTGTCTGGTGGTGATGATGTAAGGAATTTCTAGATACATCCTTCCTTTGGAAGATCAGTGCTATCCTGTATATCTTGAGACCTGGTGTAGAAAAATCATGTTTCAATTCACTGGCATCGTCCAATGGGGGCAGGCCCACCTGGAAAAGGGGAAGATCCACCCAAAGTATTGGCAAGTAATCCTGGTGCTCGCTGTCAATTATCCAGGCCAGCCCATTGAGCATTGTTTCAGCACTCTCTGGAGGGTCCTGGTGCCCTTGGAATAGAGGTAGCATGTGTATCGATGTACTTGTGCCACTCTTTTTGGGGACAGTTCCCTGGTGGTGTCCCCAAAAGCAGGAAACCAGAGCACAAAGTCAGGATGATGGGACAGGACTCTGAAATCAGGACTGTCACGTCAAAATTGGGATGATTGGGAGGTCTGAGGTAGAATGTTTGCATCAGATATTAAATATAAAAATACATTGTATAAAATGAAATCATGGGGCATTACAGTTTCCGCTTCAATGCACCATAATCACAATAGATGGTCATTAAAGTGTACCTGATGATTTGGTGCATCTGCATAAACTGCCCCTTAAATCATTTCAACAGTGTTTGTCCGGCTGGACCTGCACAAGTTTCTTTTCATGAACAGACCTGTCTTCCTGTGCTGCTTGGTCAGTGCTAGCCATCTCGGTGGCATCATTAGCCCTGCCGTGCTCCCCCTGTCGGCTGACATACAATGTCCTCACTCTGCAATCTGCTGTTACATGTCCAGTGTTATAGCATAATACAGTATCAGACAATCTGTGTATTATACCTGATATATTAATGAAGGAACCTCTATATTCTATAACATTGATCACATTTCTTAAAACAAACTGACATGTTCCTAAAACAGTGACATTAACACAGGCCCCAAACGTGCGTAAAACGGTTAATTCTCATTTAATATCAGAAACATTTCCCATCACTGCAGAGAAAGGACCAGTATAATATAGTATCAGCCTGTCAGGCCGCATGAATAAAGTGTAATCCTGGAACGGTTGGCTTTAATACCATCTCCAAGTAGACATTTCTTAAGTGCACTTTTATGAGACTAGAAAATCATCGTGTAATATCAAGTTGAAGCAATTTACCTATTAGGCTATATATATGCTTGGGAACCTGAAGCACTTTGTTTAAATCCTCTGCCAGGCAAATCTACAACAAGATGTGACTCAATGGCTCTCTGTGCACTGCGGTAATCAAGCAGTTAAATATTAATGATTACTATCATAGCACCATTTGGGACCTATTCACTAAACAGCAGCTGTAATGAGTGATTTTCAAAATGCTGGCCCCCCAAAAAACAGAAACTCTGAATAAGATTGGTTGTAACTGGATCTCCACATCGTTGTACAGTAGGTAAATTCTAACAAGACAAAAATTATATACTGGGACGAGGGCCCGGCCCTCTGAAAGGATTATCGGGAAATACAGAAAAGGAATGAATTGATGATTATTTACCGGGGGAATGGTGGTGGGGTATGGAAGGAAGGAACACGGTAAGTGGTAGATGGCAAAGGAGGGAAACAAGGGATGCGGAGTAAAAGGACGAACTGATAGGCTTCTTTAAAGTAAGGTGTTTTAAGGATTTTTCGAAGGACTGCAGAGACTGGGAGCGTCAAGCTGCGGGAGGGCTTTCCATGAGGCGGGAGCAGCCCTAAAGAAATGCTCTTGTCTGGGATGCGAGAACGGGGCAGTAATAGGTGGTCGGCAGAACAAAGAGTACGGGCTGGAGTTTATCTGATAATGGGTGAGTAAATATAAGGGGTGTTGTTATGGAGAGCTTTGTAGGTAACTATGAGAATTGTGACTGGAATCCTACATGTAACAGGAAGCCAGTGAAGATAATGACAGAGGGGTAGGTGGGAGAGTCGCTGGATGTGAGGTAGATAGGTCTGGCAAGGCATTCATTACAGACTGCAGAGGGACCGGCAAGCAGAGGGTTACAATAATCAAGGCTTATTTAAAGTGAATATGATTTGTGTTAGTCTAGTTCTCAAGATATATCTTAATATTCCTTTAAGATTTACTCCAATCTCTCGATAGAGCTCCTTTAGTCTCAATGAGATCCTGTGCTCTCCTCAAACCATTTCACCCTGACAGCTACCACCATCAAAGTAGGAATCTAAAGCCTCTCCTATAATGTGCACTAGGCCGTCCTGTCCAATCGCCCCAACACTCGACAAGGACTGATTATTAGATAATCCATAGTAAGAGTTCGAACAGAATCTAACGATGGGGCAAATATTTCCTAAGTACCCAGATATGTGTTGCTATGGCCCCTTGTGGTCGTGTCGAGAAGTGTATGACAAATGAAGAATACATGTTTAATTTATCAGTTATTGCATGGGAATATAATGAATTGCAGGTTCAGGAAATAGAAAGTTAAATGCTTTGCAAATGCTGGGGAAAAGGGCGGTCATTTTATATACCGGTACCTTTTAGCCTTTCTTACACAGCAACAATTCGATTCTGAAAAAAATATAAATATTTATCAAAATCATTATTTTACGTTATTCTTGGAGTTGACTTTTCCATTAATGAACTTCTCTCTCAACAATATGCAGACATGAACTAAATGTTCTTCTTCAAATTAGTGCAAAATAAACTTTATCCCCGGAAGCTTACTTACCTTCTCCTCTAATCCAGTATCTGTTTTCAAACTATGGAGAAATGAATTTCCCTGCAGGGATCGATTTTGTCCCTCTGTATTTTAGCAAAAAAACTATAAATGACACCTCATCCATCACACTAGAGCAACCCATTTAGGCCAAACCTCATGGCCATAGGAGAGGCTCTGAGCACACAAAACTCACTACAGAGATTCCTTGCAGGTGCATTAACAGCCTATCAAGGTTGAACAATAAACCTTTAGATCTCTCACCCCACTGGAAATATTTAAAAAAACAGGAATGCTAAATAATCTCTTAAAGGTCTTAACTTACTATTTTTTTTTCCTAATATTTCGTTACAGATTGACAAAAATAATGAAAAATTAATACTGTGTATATTTTATATATCCCTCAACAAACAACATGCTGGTAATTAATTATTTTTTTTACAGTATTATTATTATTATTATTATTATTATGTTATAATTATATGTTATTATTTATATAGTGCCAACAAATTCCGCAGCACTTTACAGTGGGTGGACGAGCAAACATGTAGTTGTAACCAGACAAGTTGGACACACAAGGAACATAGGGATTGAGGCCCTGCTCAATGAGCTTATATGCTAGAGGGAGTGGGGTATAGGGACACAGTAACAGAGGGATTGAGGCCCTGCTCAGTGAGTTTACATGTTAGAGGGAGTGGGGTATAGTGACACAGTAACAGAGGGATTGAGGGCCTGCTCAGTGAGTTTACATGTTAGAGGGAGTGGGGTATAGTGACAGTAACAGAGGGATTGAGGGCCCTGCTCAGTGAGTTTACATGTTAGAGGGAGTGGGGTATAATGACACACTAACAGAGGGATTGAGGGCCTGCTCAGTGAGTTTACATGCTAGAGGGAGTGGGGTATAGTGACACAGTAAAAGAGGGATTGAGGTCCTGCTCAGTGAGTTTACATGTTAGAGGGAGTGGGGTATAGTGACACAGTAATAGAGGGATTGAGGGCCCTGCTCAGTGAGCTTACATGCTAGAGGGAGTGGTGTATAGTGACACAGTAACAGAGGGATTGAGGGCCATGCTCAGTGAGTTTACATGTTAGAGGGAGTGGAGTATAGTGACACAGTAACAGAGGGATTGAGGGCCTGCTCAGTGAGTTTACATGTTAGAGGGAGTGGGGTATAGTGACACAGTAACAGAGGGATTGAGGGCCTGCACAGTGAGTTTGCATGTTAGAGGGAGTGGGGTATAGTGACACAGTAAAAGAGGGATTGAGGTCCTGCTCAGTGAGTTTACATGTTAGAGGGAGTGGGGTATAGTGACACAGTAATAGAGGGATTGAGGGCCCTGCTCAGTGAGCTTACATGCTAGAGGGAGTGGTGTATAGTGACACAGTAACAGAGGGATTGAGGGCCATGCTCAGTGAGTTTACATGTTAGAGGGAGTGGGGTATAGTGACACAGTAACAGAGGGATTGAGGGCCTGCTCAGTGAGTTTACATGCTAGAGGGAGTGGGGTATAGTGACACAGTAACAGAGGGAGTGAGGGCCTGCTCAGTGAGTTTACATGCTAGAGGGAGTGGGGTATAGTGACATAGTAACAGAGGGATTGAGGGCCTGCTCAGTGAGTTTACATGTTAGAGGGAGTGGGGTATAGTGACACAGTAACAGAGGGATTGAGGGCCCTGCTCAGTGAGTTTACATGTTAGAGGGAGTGGGGTATAGTGACACAGTAACAGAGGGATTGAGGGCCCTGCTCAGTGTGCTTACATGCTAGAGGGAGTGGGGTATAGTGACACAGTAACAGAGGGATTGAGGGCCCTGCTCAGTGAGCTTACATGCTAGAGGGAATGGGGTATAGTGACACAGTAACAGAGGGATTGAGGGCCTGCTCAGTGAGTTTACATGCTAGAGGGAGTGGGGTATAGTGACACAGTAACAGAGGGAGTGAGGGCCTGCTCAGTGAGTTTACATGCTAGAGGGAGTGGGGTATAGTGACACAGTAACAGAGGGATTGAGGGCCATGCTCAGTGAGTTTACATGTTAGAGGGAGTGGAGTATAGTGACACAGTAACAGAGGGATTGAGGGCCTGCTCAGTGAGTTTACATGCTAGAGGGCGTGGGGAATAGTGACACAGTAACAGAGGGATTGAGGGCCATGCTCAGTGAGTTTACATGTTAGAGGGAGTGGAGTATAGTGACACAGTAACAGAGGGATTGAGGGCCTGCTCAGTGAGTTTACATGCTAGAGGGAGTGGGGTATAGTGACACAGTAACAGAGGGATTGAGGGCCCTGCTCAGTGAGTTTACATGTTAGAGGGAGTGGGGTATAGTGACACAGTAACAGAGGGATTGAGGGCCTGCTCAGTGAGTTTACATGTTAGAGGGAGTGGGGTATAGTGACACAGTAACAGAGGGATTGAGGGCCCTGCTCAGTGAGCTTACATGTTAGAGGGAGTGGGGTATAGTGACAACGTAACAGAGGGATTGAGGACCTGCTCAGTGAGTTTACATGTTAGAGGGAGTGGGGTATAGTGACACAGTGACAGAGGGATTGAGGGCCTGCTCAGTGAGTTTACATGCTAGAGGGAGTGGGGTATAGTGACACAGTAACAGAGGGATTGAGGGCCCTGCTCAGTGAGTTTACATGTTAGAGGGAGTGGGGTAAAGTGACACAGTAACAGAGGGATTGAGGGCCCTGCTCAGTGAGTTTACATGTTAGAGGGAGTGGGGTATAGTGACAGTAACAGAGGGATTGAGGGCCTGCTCAGTGAGTTTACATGTTAGAGGGAGTGGGGTATAGTGACACAGTAACAGAGGGATTGAGGGCCTGCACAGTGAGTTTGCATGTTAGAGGGAGTGGGGTATAGTGACACAGTAAAAGAGGGATTGAGGTCCTGCTCAGTGAGTTTACATGTTAGAGGGAGTGGGGTATAGTGACACAGTAATAGAGGGATTGAGGGCCCTGCTCAGTGAGCTTACATGCTAGAGGGAGTGGTGTATAGTGACACAGTAACAGAGGGATTGAGGGCCATGCTCAGTGAGTTTACATGTTAGAGGGAGTGGAGTATAGTGACACAGTAACAGAGGGATTGAGGGCTTGCTCAGTGAGTTTACATGCTAGAGGGAGTGGGGTATAGTGACACAGTAACAGAGGGAGTGAGGGCCTGCTCAGTGAGTTTACATGTTAGAGGAAGTGGGGTATAGTGACACAGTAACAGAGGGATTGAGGGCCTGCTCAGTGAGTTTACATGTTAGAGGGAGTGGGGTATAGTGACACAGTAACAGAAGGATTGAGGCCCTGCTCAATGAGCTTACATGCTAGAGGGAGTGGGGTATAGGGACACAGTAACAGAGGGATTGAGGCCCTGCTCAGTGAGGTTACATGTTAGAGGGAGTGGGGTATAGTGACACAGTAACAGAGAGGTTGAGGGCCCTGCTCAATGAGCTTACATGCTAGAGGGAGTGGGGTATAGTGACACAGTAACAGAGGGATTGAGGGCCTGCTCAGTGAGTTTACATGTTAGAGGGAGTGGGGTATAGTGACACAGTAACAGAGGGATTGAGGGCCCTGCTCAGTGTGCTTACATGCTAGAGAGAGTGGGGTATAGTGACACAGTAACAGAGGGATTGAGGGCCCTGCTCAGTGAGCTTACATGCTAGAGGGAATGGAGTATAGTGACACAGTAACAGAGGGATTGAGGGCCATGCTCAGTGAGTTTACATGTTAGAGGGAGTGGAGTATAGTGACACAGTAACAGAGGGATTGAGGGCCTGCTCAGTGAGTTTACATGCTAGAGGGAGTGGGGTATAGTGACACAGTAACAGAGGGAGTGAGGGCCTGCTCAGTGAGTTTACATGCTAGAGGGAGTGGGGTATAGTGACACAGTAACAGAGGGATTGAGGGCCATGCTCAGTGAGTTTACATGTTAGAGGGAGTGGAGTATAGTGACACAGTAACATAGGGATTGAGGGCCTGCTCAGTGAGTTTACATGCTAGAGGACGTGGGGTATAGTGACACAGTAACAGAGGGATTGAGGGCCATGCTCAGTGAGTTTACATGTTAGAGGGAGTGGAGTATAGTGACACAGTAACAGAGGGATTTAGGGCCTGCTCAGTGAGTTTACATGCTAGAGGGAGTGGGGTATAGTGACACAGTAACAGAGGGATTGAGGGCCCTGCTCAGTGAGTTTACATGTTAGAGGGAGTGGGGTATAGTGACACAGTAACAGAGGGATTGAGGGCCTGCTCAGTGAGTTTACATGTTAGAGGGAGTGGGGTATAGTGACACAGTAACAGAGGGATTGAGGGCCCTGCTCAGTGAGCTTACATGTTAGAGGGAGTGGGGTATAGTGACACAGTAACAGAGGGATTGAGGACCTGCTCAGTGAGTTTACATGTTAGAGGGAGTGGGGTATAGTGACAGTAACAGAGGGATTGAGGGCCTGCTCAGTGAGTTTACATGTTAGAGGGAGTGGGGTATAGTGACACAGTAACAGAGGGATTGAGGGTCCTGCTCAGTGAGTTTACATGTTAGAGGGAGTGGGGTATAGTGACACAGTAACAGAGGGGTTGAGGGCCCTGCTCAATTAGTTTACATGCTAGAGGGAGTGGGGTATAGTGACACAGTAACAGAGGGATTGAGGGCCCTGCTCAGTGAGTTTGCATGTTAGAGGGAGTGGGGTATAGTGACAGTAACAGAGGGGTTGAGGGCCCTGCTCAATGAGCTTACATGCTAGAGGGAGTGGGGTATAGTGACACAGGAACAGAGGGATTGAGGCCCTGCTCAATGAGCTTATATGCTAGAGGGAGTGAGGTATAGTGACAGTAACAGAGGGGTTGAGGGCCCTGCTCAATGAGCTTACATACTAGAGGGAGTGGGGTATAGTGACACAAAAGGTAAGGATAGTATTAGACTAGTGACAGTTGCAAGAGAGGAATCAGTCGGGAGCCATTAACAGTTTAATTGATACGCTTTTATGAAGTTTTTAATGATTTTGTGAAGGAGTGGAGACTGGGTGAGCATCTAACGGAGGAAGGAAGTGAGTTCCACAGGAACGGTGCAGCCCTCGAGAAGTCTTGAAGGCGAGCTTTAGAGGTGGGAGTAAGGACAGAAGAAAGACGTAAGTCTTCCAGCCTAGACTGGACATACTAGTGTATTTGGGAGGATAGATAGGTGGAGCAGCATTATGTAGAGCAGTGGTAGTCAACCTTTTTCAACCTACCGCCCACTAATGCATCTTTTTGGTTGAAAAAATGTCCTTACCGCCCACCAGTTTTCGCGCAAATACGGAATATTTTTTAGAAAGGAGGGTGTTTTAAAAAAAATAAATGTACGTACATTTATCTTTTTATTTCTACTTAATGCAGGTTTATAAGGTTTTAACTTTATAAAGTTTAATGAGAAAACAACAAAGTAAATTGAAATTACCTTTACTAGTGATTAATGAGATCCTTGAGGTTGATGCTGCGAGACTAAATATTTGATATCTGGTTCGATTTCCGTAAGGAACAAACGAAGGTCTCTTTCAGTGATATTCAGACGACTTCTCTGTTTGCGTATAATATGATTTCTCATTTGTGCGTCAGCTCATCTCCTCTCCCTCCTCAATTCCCCTCCCCACCTTTTTCCCTTTTTTCTATTTTTGAACCTTCCTTGTAGCAATGCCCAGTAGGAAGGCTGAGCTAGGTAGCCCACTTACTATAGTCCACTATAACAGACAGGCACACACACATGACACACATACAAGACACACATGCAAGGCACACACACATACACACAGACAGGCACACATACAGACACACACAAGACATACATACACACACACAAGACACACATACAGACACACATACACACATACATACATACACAAGACACACACATACATACACACAAGACACACATACATACACACAAGACACACATACATACACACATAAAGACACACATACAGACACACATACAGACACACACACACAGCACATACATACACACACACACGACACATACATACACACACACACGACACATACATACACACACACACACACAAGACACACATACAGACACACACAAGGACACATACATACAGACACACACAGACATGCACACACACAATACATACATAGACACACACACATGCAGACACACAAGACACACATATATACAGACACACACACACACAAGACATACATAGACACACACACATGCAGACACACATATATACAGACACACACACACAGACAGACACACACAAGACATACATACAAAGGCACACACACACACATTATAGACACACACACATTATATTTAAGTCACCCTCCTGTTTCCTACCTTTTAGATGCAGGAGGGTGACTTTCCCTGGGGTCCAGTGGTGGCTCAGGTGGATGGGAGTCAGAGTTCCCACTCTGACTCCCTGGTCTTCCTCCCGCGCGGCTCTCAGTGTTAGCTGGGAGGAGTGACGTGCAGTCACTTCCTCCCAGCTCTGTGATGTCATCACAGGGGGCCCGGTCGAGCTGACCGGGCCCCCTCACAATCCACCTCCATCGGGTGGCCCTGACAGCATGGGCCACCCGATGGACCCCTCCATATGCGGCCACGGCGGTTTGCCGCGCGGGCCGGGGCCGCAAATGGTCACGGCGGTACCCAGTCGCAGGGGTACCGCCGGCTCGCACCCGCCCGGTCTTCAAAACCTGGAAATCCCTACCGCCCACCTGGAATCCTAAAACGCCCACTAGTGGGCGGTAGGGACCAGGTTGACGACCCATGATGTAGAGATTTGAAAGCAAGAACCAGAATTTTAAATTGAGCTTTATATTTTATAGAAGCCAATGTAGGGACTGACAGAAGGGTGAGGCGTGGGAGGTGCGGACGGACAGGAAGATGAGCCTCACCGCCGCATTTATTATGGACTGTGGAGCAAGTTAGGATCACGTAAGAGCACTGAGAAGTGGATTACAGTAGTCCAGGCGAGAAAGGACAGGGGAATGGACCAGCACCTTAGTCGCATCTGGCGTTAAGTAGGGGCGGAAGCGCACAATGTTTTTGAGATGGAAGCGACAGGATTTGGCGATAGACTGAACATGTAGTGTGAAGTAGAGGTCTGAGTCAAAGAGAACACCTAGGCAGCGAGCCTGCGTGGTGGAGCTGATGGTAGCACCGTTGACTTGGGGGGAGACAGACACAGGAGTAGCAACACTTGATGGAGGAAAGACCAGAATTGCAATTTTGGTCAAGTTGAGTTTAAGGAAGTGGGCAGCCATCCAGTAAGAAATAGCAGAGAGGCAGCCAGAGACACTAGTCAAGAGGGACAGGGAGAGATCAGGAGAGGACAGGTAGATTTGCGTGTCATCTGCATAGAAATGATATTGGAAGCCAAAGGAGCTAATGAGTTTACCAAGGGAGGCAGTGTAGATGGAGAACAGTAGGGGACCAAGGACTGAACCTTGGGGGACACCAACAGAGAGGAGTTGGGGAGAAGAAGCAGGGGTTAATGGCTCATGTACTCTGATCTAACCATGGAAATGCAATGCTGAACATGTATATATATATCACAGGTGTATGTGGGTTGCTATGTCAAAGTTCATGTTACAAGCAGACGTTGGGATAAATTTGATTAGTTTTCTTTCCTTTGACTCGATATGAAACTGAAACGAAACACGCAGAATGGATTAGCTTGTTACAATATGTTGAGACAAATTACTATAAATTCCTTTATATGGAGGGAAATTGGCAACAAGCGGTTTCAGTGTCAGATTATCACAATAATGCACAGTAAAATAGCTTGGCTCGAATCACCAAATTCTTTAGTGGAGATATTGTCTATCTTTGTGGATCAATTCACTTTGATATATTGAAATGTTGTATTAACCAGGATTTTGAGAAGGACAGTAACATGAACCATATATAGTTTCTAACTGGTATTATTTAAATACAATCTGTTAGGCCAGAGAGAGGTCACATCTGTCAGAGTTAAGACATTTCTGGTTGATAATGAAAAACTGCATTTGTGATATTTGGGGACAATTTACGAATAAAATGTTGTAGACAAAAATAAACGTGTATTTCAAACATTTTGTAAAATCACTTAGCTGGGGATTGGGCAGAATGGATACATGAATTGCAAATTTTAGGCCGAGATTTATAAATTGTGGAGTTAGAACATTATTTTTGTTTCCTAAAATGTCCAATCTTTGTTGGTTCTCGTTTTGTGAGCGTTTTTTATCTAAGTGTTTTATAATTTCATAGTTTTCGAAGTTTTATAAAGCACACAAACAGTTAATATTATAATATATTGGTAACATTGCTTTGTTATATATGACTTATGACTTTACTTATGAATTGTAGCAAATGTAAATATTAATCTAAAGTGAATCCAAAGAGAATTTCAAATTTAAGGTTAAAATAGACAACGTGGAAAAATTCTCTAAGTTAGCTCTGCTTTCAGTTTGTCTATAAATTCGAAATTCACTTTGAATTCTAACGTTAGTAAATAATCGTGTTAATGGAAAAAATTTAGGTTAACAGAATAATGTTTCCAGGCCTGGTATTTGTGTCTTTATTTTGTCATTTCTGTTTATCTTTGCTGCAATTCTGTGTTTTGTGGATATTTAAGGGCATTCTCTGGCTTACTAACACTCAGGTGTCTGGAAATTGGGCATCCTCTCACTCTGAGGGACAGTGGACTGGACATCCTCTCACTCCGAGGGCCAGTGAACTGGACATCCTCTCACTCCGAGGGCCAGTGGACTGGGCATCCTCACACTCTGAGGGCCAGTGGACTGGACATCCTCTCACTCCGAGGGCCAGTGGACTGGGCATCCTCACACTCTGAGGGCCAGTGAACTGGACATCCTCTCACTCCGAGGGCCAGTGAACTGGACATCCTCTCACTCCGAGGGCCAGTGGACTGGGCATCCTCTCACTCCGAGGGCCAGTGAACTGGGCATCCTCACACTCTGAGGGCCAGTGGACTGGACATCCTCTTACTCCGAGGGCCAGTGGACTGGACATCCTCACACTCCGAGGGCCAGTGAACTGGGCATCCTCTCACTCCGAGGGCCAGTGAACTGGGCATCCTCACACTCTGAGGGCCAGTGGACTGGGCATCCTCTCACTCCGAGGGCCAGTGGACTGGACATCCTCACACTCCGAGGGCCAGTGAACTGGGCATCCTCTCACTCCGAGGGCCAGTGAACTGGGCATCCTCACACTTTGAGGGCCAGTGGACTGGACATCCTCTTACTCCGAGGGCCAGTGGACTGGGCATCCTCACACTCTGAGGGCCAGTGGACTGGGCATCCTCTCACTCCGAGGGCCAGTGAACTGGACATCCTCTCACTCCGAGGGCCAGTGGACTGGGCATCCTCTCACTCCGAGGGCCAGTGAACTGGGCATCCTCACACTCTGAGGGCCAGTGGACTGGACATCCTCTTACTCCGAGGGCCAGTGGACTGGGCATCCTCACACTCTGAGGGCCAGTGGACTGGGCATCCTCTCACTCCAAGGGCCAGTGGACTGGGCATCCTCACACTCTGGGGGCCAGTGGACTGGACATCCTCTTACTCCGAGGGCCAGTGAACTGGACATCCTCTCACTCCGAGGGCCAGTGGACTGGGCATCCTCTCACTCCGAGGGCCAGTGGACAAGGCATCCTCTCACTCTGAGGGCCAGTGGACTGGGCATCCTCTCACTCCGAGGGCCAGTGAACTGGGCATCCTCTCACTCCGAGGGCCAGTGGACTGGGCATCCTCTCACTCCGAGGGCCAGTGAACTGGGCATCCTCTCACTCCGAGGGCCAGTGGACTGGACATCCTCTCACTCTGAGGGCCAGTGGACAAGGCATCCTCTCACTCTGAGGGCCAGTGGACTGGGCATCCTCTCACTCTGAGGGCCAGTTGACTGGGCATCCTCTCACTCCGAGGGCCTGTTGACTGGGCATCCTTTCACTCCAAGGGCCAGTAGCAAGGGCATCTTCTCACTTTGAGGGCCAGTGGCCAGGGTCTCACTCTTAGGGCCACTGGACTGGGCATCCTCTCAGTCAGAGGGCCAGTGGCCAGGGCGCTCTCTGAGCCATGTTTTCATTGACTTCCCCTAGCTGCCCACCAGGGAGAAGAAGAGGTGGGAGGAAGTCTCAGGACCATACTCAGCATGTCTCCCTATTAACCTCCCAACGTGTAGTAAATAAAGAGGGGAGACTACACACTGGGTCTCCCCCAGCTTCTTTGAGGTCTAATAGACCCCATGTTTTTTAAATGTAAGTAATTATTGGTGTTAAGAGACCCTCACTAATCTCTTGCTGTGGTTTCACAGACCCCAGCGTGTATTAATGTACAGTATTTAAAAACCCTTTCAGTGCACCATCAAAGGGAGGGTTAATAAAACATCATCAGGGTTATTCACGAAAGTGAGAAGTTTCAAGAATTCAAAGTGAACTTAATGTTTGAAGCCAAAATAGCTGGCAGCAAACTTGGAGATTTTTTAAATTTATTTTGGCTTTCGATGGGAATTCCCTTTGAATTCTTACCTATTGTCAATCTGCTGAATAACTCGGTTATAGACACCAGCGTGTATTTTTTTTTATAATAAGAATTAAACATTTATTGCTGGTATTTTCCTTGCATTGTGCAAAGCCCGCAGCAAGATGATGGAGCTGCATTACATACAACGGATCCTTTAAGTGACATTTAGGGCTTGATTCATTTACTCTGCTATGTCCAGTAAATTGACTAGTGAATATTAACCCCTTCAGGACGGAGTCAATAGTGCACGTTCTGATCAAAACAAAACGTCAACAAAAACTGGAATTTGCGCTATATGTCTGTTCAACCGTAATTCACCGCTGTCAACAAAAACTGGAATTTGCGCTATATGTCTGTTCAACCGTAATTCACCGCTGTCACGAGTGATGTCACGAACATAAAATTTTCCGTTCGCGAACGGCGAGCGCAAACTTCCGCAAATGTTCGCGAACGGGCGAACCGGGCGAACCGCCATAGACTTCAATAGGCAGGCGAATTTTAAAACCCATAGGGACTCTTTCTGGCCACAATAGTGATGGAAAAGTTGTTTCAAGGGGACTAACACCTGGACTGTGGCATGCCAGAGGGGGATCCATGGCAAAACTCCCATGGAAAATTACATAGTTGATGCAGAGTCTGGTTTTAATCCATAAAGGGCATAAATCACTGAACATTCCGAAATTGTTTGGAATAACGTGCTTTAAAACATCAGGTATGATGTTGTATCGATCAGGTAGTGTAAGGGTTACGCCCGCTTCACAGTAACAGACCATACTTCCCGTTTAACGCACCACAAACAACTGCAAACAGTCCATTTGCACAACCGCAAACTCCCCATTTGCACAAGGTTGGATACCAAGCTAGCCATGTCCTGTTCCTTGTCCTCACTGATGTCATTGAAGGTCTCTTCCTCCACCCAGCCACGTACAACACCAAGGGTCTCCGAAAGGTGACAACAAGCCCCCTGTATTTTTTTTTTTAAATGTACACTACTGTTACACCAGATATGAGTTGCACTGGTGTGACACTGTGCCCTGGCAGGCCCTGAAATGCACACGTGTGAAGGAAACTGACTGCTATTATATTACAGTCAAAAACATTTAGTTTTTTTTTAAATGCAAGCTATTGTGACACCAGATATGAGTGGTGGCACTGGGCAAGTGGGCACAGTATACGCTGTGAGCCTTACACACACGCTGGCAGGCAGGCAACTGCAATTAGATTAGACAGGAAAAATAAAAGCAGACTGATGTTCTAGCCCAAAAAAGGGCTTTTTGGGGTGCTGTCCTTACAGCAGAGATCAGATGAGTCCTTCAGGACTGTAGTGGACACTGAATACACTAGCCTAGCTATCAATTTCCCTATTAAATCAGCAGCAGCTACACTGTCCCTCCTCTCACTAAGAATGCAGCTTCCGGGGGGCGGGGCCTAGCTGTCATGGAGGAAAGACGCACTTCATGTGAGCTCCCTCAATATCTCACTTTAAGCAGCTTTCAACAAGCGAATTTCACCCCAGAAGGGGATGACCCAGCAATGTTGCTCCTACCTGACCGAACCGACATGCTTAAAAGCGGTCAGCAACTCGACAGAGTCTTACTTACCTCCGCGTGGCAAGTGTGGCCTGGTGCTCACCGGGTGGGAGAGGCGGACGATCTCCCGATCCTGGGATGCCCAGGACCAGCTACTTCCTGGCAGGAGCTCCGTTACCCCCCCCCCCCCCTTTGGACTGGTGGGGGTTATCCCGGTCCACCCCTGAGAGGCTGTCTGGAGCTAATGGACGCACAGAGCACAGCCACCCAGGCTGACATACTCATCTGCGACTCTCCCAATATGGCGGCAGCCGCGTGTCCTCCTGGTACCAGCAAAGCATGGCAGGATATTGAGTCTAAGCTGGACAGACTCTTTAATCAATTTTGGAAACAAATAACAAGCATGAAGCCCCAACAAGCTCCACCACAGCCCCAACAAGCTCCACCACAGCTAAGCAAAGCAGTCCCCATTAAAATCCACCAACACAAAAGGCATCGAAGACGGGACTGGAGGCACAAACAGAAATGCAGAACCTGCCCGATGTCAAGCACTCGCCTCCACCTTAAGCCACCACAATCCCACACCGGACGTGAAGCACCACCGGGACAGATCCGACCACCCGACAAAACAAGCTTCCACCACCTCAAGCCGCGAACCCGGCACTCAGCCAGAGACTTGCCTTTGTTGTTCCAGTTATCAGGGACTCCCAGGGTCTGCACCTGGCGCCCAGAAGGGATCGGATGAGCATAAGCAGTAAACAGCAGCCTGCCAAGCATGTCCCACTATAGCCGATCCTCCACACCATGCCTTTGATCACATGAATTGCTCTCTGCACATTAACTAATCGTAAAGTAGCAAGCGTTTAAACATGTCATTATTTCACCTCCTAAAGAGTTTATTGTCGTAGTTCCTTACATGCCTTTACCTTAACCGTCCATGTATTATGTTATTCACTAGTCTCATCTCATGGGGCGACTCACACTTGATTTATAACTAGTGGTGGAGCTGCTGATATAAATACACAGTTGATAACGTGCAAGCTACACCCTAAACATGACAGCCATCTTTCACAAAAATGTACTGCTATATACTCATACCTTCAGTGCAACTAGCCATGATATACGCACGTTCAGCCTAGCATGCTCAAATTTAACACACTTCTGTCTAAAAACAAAACAAAACAAATGCAGCTTCAGAATGAATCTAAAATGGATGCTGTCCAGGAGGTGGGAGGGTCTCAGAGGGAGGGTCTGCTGCTGATTGGCTGGAATGTGTCTGCTGACTGTGAGGTACAGGGTCAAAGTTTACTCAATGATGACGAATAGGGGGCGGACCGAACATCGCATATGTTCGCCATCCAGCGAACCGTTCGGGACATCACTAGCTGTCACATTAAGTGCACCCACACTTATTATATATCATTTTGTTCAGGAGAAACAGGGCTTTAATTTATCATTAACTATTCATATATGGAACATAATTTATTATGAATAACATTTTCATTTGTATTTCCGTCTGACATTTTAGCTGTGAATGTCATAATACTGAAAAAAAAATGCACATATTTGTAATCAGCGATGTCTCACGAGTACAACAGTACCCCCCATTAACAGATTTTATGGTGTTTTGGAAAGTTACAGGGTCAAATATAGATAATGATTTGTGACTAAGTGGCTACTAAAAAAGACTGGACATACCCCATTTGCAATACAGTGGGTTGTCTACTTTTGCAAATGGTATGCCATCATGGGGGTAATTCTCATTCCTGGGCTACCATACGGTCTCAAAGACAACATAACCAATCTGGCAAATTTCAATGTAAAAAAAAATGAAATGCAAGCCTTATATGTGACTCTCTAACTTTCCAAAACACCATGAAACCTGTACATAGGGGGTACTGTTATTCTCGGGAGACTTCACTAAACACAAATATTAGTGTTTTAAAACAGTAAAACATATTACAACAATAATATAGTCCATTTGTAAAATAGTTCGTTTGTAAAAATGCAAAAAACTCGTAATACAATTTACCAGTTTGAAACACTAATATTTGAGTTCAGCGAAGTCTCCCGAGTAAAACAGTACCCCCTATGTACAGGTTTTATGGTGTCTTGGAGAGTTACAGGGTCAAATATAGTGCTTGCGAATTAAATTCTCTGCACTTTCTCCCTGTGTTGTCAGGTATGTCAATCACATTTTAATTAATCAAATCACATAATTATGTTAAAAGATTACTTAAATATACATGTAGAATTTTAATATATATGCATTTATAGGTATTTAAATTCTACGTGTATACTAATTTAATCTTTTATGTAATTATATGTATTTATTTATCTATATATATATATATATATATATTTGCAGTTATTTGTATTTTATATATAGATAGATATATATATAATGTCATTCTAAGTGTATTTTGTTACCAATATATATATATATATATATATATATATATATATTAATAACAATATACAGTTAGAATGAAATTACATATTAATATATAATTTATATTAAATTTTGTTTTAATATTTTATTTATTTATTTTATTATTTTATTTATTTATTTTTGTAATTATACGTATATATAATATATGTGCATATATCTATTATATATATATATATATATATATATATATATATATATATATATATATATATATATATATAATATATATATATATATATATATATATGTAACGTCATTCTAAGTGTATTTTAATACTAATATATGTACTTATATTAATATTAAAATACACCTTGTATGACGTTACATATATGTAATATGTATATATATTTTATAATATATATACATATATTATATATATATAAATACATTTCTGTTTTAATTTTACACTTGTGTAATTATTTTTTTTTACACTTCCCACCAGCAGGGGGACTGTCTGACATTTTAGACAGTCCCCCAGCTGGCAGATCCATAGGGGGCCTATAGGGGGCCATGTGATCGCTCTTTGAGAGCGAGCACATGGCCCCCAGGGGCTTCTTTTGCCGTGGGAGGGCTGCCTGGACTGTCAGGCAGTCCTCCTGAAGCGGAGCGCCGGGAAGGTGAGTATACCGGGCGCTCCAGGGGCTTTAGCCGTTACGGCGTTCTATGCCGCCGCAATGGCTTTAAAGCCCATTTAATGCGGGACGGCATAGAACGCCGTAACGGCGTTAGGGAGTTAATATCCCAGACATTAAAAAGGTAAGAAACTATTCAGAAGTAAAAATGTTCATTGTCCGGGTTGTGTGGAAACAATATTTGTACCAAGTCTTTCAAATATTTATTTGATTTAAGGGACATTCTAAGTACCAAAACTACTTTAGCTCAGGGGTGGTTTTGGTGTATAGATCATTCCCCTGCTGTTTTTATTCTCAATTCTCAGCCATTTAGGAGTTACATTGTGTTTATGCCGCTCTAGCCACACCTCCCCTGGCTGTCACTCACACAGCCTCACTCACACAGCCTGTCTACTCATTCTCACATTTTAAAAAGATTATATTTTTTTCTGTTTTTAAAGTGAATTTCAGATTTAAGGCCAGAGTAGTTGAACTGACTGCATAGTCGAATTTTCCAGTTTGGGCTTTTTGATCTTAAATGTGAAATTCACTTTGAATTCTCACTGAATAACCCTGAGTGTGTTTACATTAGAATGTCTTATCTCTTGCTCTGTTGATTGCCTGCTAGAGCTTGCAGCAGCCTCCTTGCCTCCATGAAAAAAAAGTTTAACTTTTACATCACAGTGTGTTTATTTTAGAAATATTTATCTCCTGTTCTGTTAATTGAACTTTAATCACATACAGGAGGCTGCTGCAGGCCCTAGCAGGCAATTAACAGAGCAGGAGATAAAAAATTTGAATTAAACACACTGTGCGATAACGGAAGATTAAAAAAATAAACTATATTCTGGAACATGTAAAAGAAGACTGTGTTGGTCACATGCAGGGAGGTGTGGATAGGACTGTATAAACTGTGATTTAACTCCTAAATGGCAGAGAATTGAGCAGTGAGACTGCAGGGACATGATCTATACACTAAAACTGCTTCATTAAGATAACTTTGCACTGATATTTAATATTTTCAGCGTTAAACTATGAAACATATGAAATTAGTCACATATAGTAAACAACAAGGAGTGATGCTATGTCTTTAGAGTAAATCTCGTTACTTAGATGGCAATGTACGGGTTGTATAGGCAGCTTTCCCATTTATAGTTTTATTGATTTCTAAGGGATTTATTTACCGCATTATAATGAATTCTACGGACCTGACAAGCAGATTGTTACATTTATGCTAAAATAGCGGAGCGAGAAGGATCACTCTGGCGTAGCTGTAGTATTGAACCTGTTTGGCTAATTTGGTGTACATTTTCCAATATGGTTGTTGGCATCATGGGAGATGTAGTGCACAACATCTGGAGTGCTGAGCTTGTCCCGATCTAGGATGCAAAGACTACATCATTTTTTGTGAATTAAAGTGACGGTATAACTCGAGCTTTTATGCATTCATCCATTGTTTTTTGGGTGTATCTGACACTTTGTTTCGATTAGTTGGGCATTAATACAGATGTCCAAGGTCTACATCTAAAGACTAACCCAGGTGTCGACTCCTTGTAACTAGTGCTAGAAGGATATCAACCGCTGATGAGGCAAATGAGCTGCCAAAACAATTGTATAAAATTGCTGTGTCTTATGACCAGAAGCAATTCAGTTCTGGATGCCTATGTGGATGGTATCCGTCTGATATGAATGTGGTATAAGTTCCCTGTGCGATGGCAAATGTAAATTTAAGACCTGAGAGTGAACAATCCATAGGGCAAGCGGCAAGCTTGTGTTGACTGTATCTTTTTCGTTATGGTGAAAGATTATCCAATCATCTACACGGGTCAAATGCCCATCCAATATCGAATCATAGACATTGCCATCAGCTGTGCTAGAGTGCGGGCTGTCATTGAATCTCATTGATATTGGTCTACATACCGATCAGTTTCATTCGCTAATGTCACTTTGTAACAGTCTTCCCAAAACAACCGTGAAATCCCAGCGACCATGTGAGCAATCACTGCCGGTGTGCCCACCCCTCCATGAACTCGCTTAACTGACTGCTGAATTACTGTCAATAATCTCTGGAAATAGGAGGAAAGGCTAGGAGGGGAGATGGGAAGATGTACATAGAGGACCTACAGACAACATGAAATGTGTTTTCTCAGTTTGCTCATGATGGTTCGTGTTGTCTCTTTGATCCTTTTTTTTTCCAAGCTCAATCTGTGTCACATATGCCCTCCTCTCTCAATCTAATGAACTCAAAGCATCACTGCATCTTAGGTTTGGCTGTCTGTTCTTGCATAGTTAATATTAAAAATGTACTAACTGCGAGGCTGAGAAATCAAATTATGCACATAAATATGCTGGCATTGCAAAGGAGACGGCAGAAGCTGAAGTTAGCAACATCGATGCCAGTTCACATTTGCAAATCCGCCGTCAATCTGTCATTAAACATGTTATCAAATGATGATAAGTGTATGCCTCGTGTTGCGTTGGTATGCTCGCTCTCCGTGTTGACGTGCATTAATGGGATAATGCACATTAACATTGCGATGCTCGGGTGAACAGAAAACATTTTCTATCTGTCTCACTTTGTTTCCCCTTGTGGCCTCCAATAAGTGTTCATGTTATCAGATTGCCATAAAATGGGAAAAAACACATTCTTTCTAATTATCAGCCCTATCGCAGTTTAGATTTGGTTCTCCCCTCGTGTCCCTTGAGGTTTGTATTTTTTTCAAGAAAAATAAACAAATAATAAAACAAGTCTGTGTCTTTAAATATACATTGATTCATTGCAGGAGTCTGGACGTGTGCAGCTCATGATCAGGTGTTTTCTGTTAGAGGTGGGATGACTAAAAGGTAAAACTACAAATCCCAGGAAGCTGGTGATCAAGATGCTGACTGCTCCTTTGCCAGGGCATTGGCTTTTGGACACTCTGCTCTCTTCTGATATGTGATAGGAAGAGTTTAAAAAGCATGATTCATGGGAGCAGCAGAGAGCAGAGGGTTATATAATACTGAAATTAGCCACTATAAATGAAGAGGGCACCACTTTGGATGGACATGTTACTAGATGGACAATATGACTGCATGATGGTGGACATAGGTTGTTCTGTACGAGTAGTTATGGTGCCACAAAATGCTGAGATTACTCTGCTACAGTTTATACTTCCTCCATTCCATAATCTGCTCCAGCCCAGCTTTCTCTGCTCTATAATCTGCTCCAGCCCAGCTTCCTCTGCTCCATAATCTGCTCCAGCCCAGCTTCCGCTGCTCCATAATCTGCTCCAGCCCAGCTTCCTCTGCTCCATAATCTGCTCCAGCCCAGCTTTCTCTGCTCTATAATCTGCTCCAGCCCAGCTTCCTCTGCTCCATAATCTGCCCCAGCCCAGTTTCCGCTGCTCCATAATCTGCCCCAGCCCATCTTTCTCTGCTCCATAATCTTCTCCAGCCCATGCTTCCTCTGCTCCATAATCTGCTCCAGCCCATGCTTCCTCTGCTCCATAATCTGCTCCAACCCAGTTTTTTCTGCTCCATAATCTTCTCCAGCCCAGCTTTCTCTGCTCCATAATCTGCTCCAGCCCAGCTTTTTCTGCTCCATAATCTTCTCCAGCCCAGCTTTTTCTGCTCCATAATCTTCTCCAGCCCATGCTTCCTCTGCTCCATAATCTGCTCCAGCCCAGCTTTTTCTGCTCCATAATCTTCTCCAGCCCAGCTTTCACTGCTCCATAATCTGCTCCAACCCATGCTTCCTCTGCTCCGTAATCTGCACCAGCCCAGCTTTCTCTGCTCCATAATCTGCTCCAGCACAGCTTTCTCTGCTCCATAATCTGCACCCAGCCCAGCTTTCTCTGCTCCATAATCTGCTCCAGCCCAGCTTTCTCTACTCCATAATCTGCTCCAGCCCAGCTTCCTCTGCTCCATAATCTGCTCCAGCCCAGCTTTCTCTGCTCCATAATCTGCACTAGCCCATGCTTCCTCTGCTCCATAATCTGCTCCAGCCCAGCTTCCTCTGCTCCATAATCTGCTCCAGCCCAGCTTCCTCTGCTCCATAATCTGCTCCAGAACAGCTTCCTCTGCTCCATAATCTGCTCCAGCCCAGCTTTCTCTGCTCCATAATCTTCTCCAGCCCATGCTTCCTCTTCTCCATAATCTGCCCCAGCCCAGCTTTCTCTGTTGCATAATCTGCTCCAGTCCAGCCTTCTCTGCTCCATAATCTGCTCCAGCCCAGCTTCCTATGCTCCATAATCTGCTCCAGCCCAGCTTTCTCTGCTCTATAATCTGCTCCATCCCAGCTTTCTCTGCCCCATAATCTGCCCCAGCCCAGCTTCCTCTGCTCCATAATCTTCTAAAGCCCATGCTTCCTGTGCTTCATAATCTGCTCCAGCCCATGCTTCCTCTGCTCCATAATCTTCTCCAGCCCATCTTTCTCTGCTCCATAATCTTCTCCAGACCATGCTTCCTCTGCTCCATAATCTGCCCCAGCCCAGCTTTCTCTGCTCCATAATCTGCTCCAGCCCAGCTTCCTCTGACCCATAATCTGCCCCAGACCAGCTTCCTCTGCTCCATAATCTGCTCTAGCCCAGCTTTCTCTGCTCCATAATCTGCCCCAGCCCAGCTTCCTCTGCTCCATAATCTGCTCCAACCCAGCTTTCTCTGCTCCATAATCTGCTCCAGCCCATGCTTCCTCTGCTCCATAATCTGCTCCAGCCCATCTTTCACTGCTCCATAATCTGCCCCAGCCCAGCTTCCTCTGCTCCATAATCTGTTCCAGCCCATCTTTCTCTGCTCCATAATCTGCCCCAGCCCAGCTTCCTCTGCTCCATAATCTGCTCCAGCCCAGCTTTCTCTGCTCCATAATCTGCTCCAGCTCATGCTTCCTCTGCTCCATAATCTGCCCCAGTCCAACCTTCTCTGCTTCATAATATGCCCCAGCCCATGCTTCCTCTGCTCCATAATATGCCCCAGCTCAGCTTTCTCTGCTCCATAATATGCTCCAGC
Organism: Pelobates fuscus; assembly: GCF_036172605.1. Lineage (NCBI taxonomy): Eukaryota > Metazoa > Chordata > Amphibia > Anura > Pelobatidae > Pelobates > Pelobates fuscus. The sequence goes on from NC_086322.1 coordinate 307,398,630, forward strand.
CCAGCTTTCTCTGCTCCATAATCTGCCCCAGCCCATGCTTCCTCTGCTCCATAATCTGCTCCAGCCCATGCTTCCTCTGCTCCATAATCTGCTCCAACCCAGTTTTTTCTGCTCCATAATCTTCTCCAGCCCAGCTTTCTCTGCTTCATAATCTGCTCCAGCCCAGCTTTTTTCTGCTCCATAATCTTCTCCAGCCCAGCTTTTTCTGCTCCATAATCTTCTCCAGCCCATGCTTCCTCTGCTCCATAATCTGCTCCAGCCCAGCTTTTTCTGCTCCATAATCTTCTCCAGCCCAGCTTTCACTGCTCCATAATCTGCTCCAACCCATGCTTCCTCTGCTCCGTAATCTGCACCAGCCCAGCTTTCTCTGCTCCATAATCTGCTCCAGCACAGCTTTCTCTGCTCCATAATCTGCACCCAGCCCAGCTTTCTCTGCTCCATAATCTGCTCCAGCCCAGCTTTCTCTACTCCATAATATGCTCCAGCCCAGCTTCCTCTGCTCCATAATCTGCTCCAGCCCAGCTTTCTCTGCTCCATAATCTGCACCAGCCCATGCTTCCTCTGCTCCATAATCTGCTCCAGCCCAGCTTCCTCTGCTCCATAATCTGCTCCAGCCCAGCTTCCTCTGCTCCATAATCTGCTCCAGCACAGCTTCCTCTGCTCCATAATCTGCTCCAGCCCAGCTTCCTCTGCTCCATAATCTGCTCCAGCCAAGCTTTCTCTGCTCCATAATCTGCTCCAGCCCAGCTTCCTCTGCTCCATAATCTGCTCCAGCCCAGCTTCCTCTGCTTCATAATCTGCTCCATCCCATCTTTCTCTGCTCCATAATCTGCTCCAGCCCAGCTTCCTCTGCTCCATAATCTGCTCCAGCCAAGCTTTCTCTGCTCCATAATCTTCTCCAGCCCATGCTTCCTCTTCTCCATAATCTGCCCCAGCCCAGCTTTCTCTGCTGTATAATCTGCTCCAGTCCAGCCTTCTCTGCTCCATAATCTGCTCCAGCCCAGCTTCCTCTGCTCCATAATCTGCTCCAGCCCAGCTTTCTCTGCTCTATAATCTGCTCCATCCCAGCTTTCTCTGCCCCATAATCTGCTCCATCCCAGCTTTCTCTGCCCCATAATCTGCCCCAGCCCAGCTTCCTCTGCTCCATAACCTGCCCCAGCCCAGCTTTCTCTGCTCCATAATCTTCTCCAGCCCATGCTTCTTGTGCTTCATAATCTTCTCCAGCCCATCTTTCTCTGCTCCATAATCTTCTCCAGACCATGCTTCCTCTGCTCCATAATCTGCCCCAGCCCAGCTTTCTCTGCTCCATAATCTGCTCCAGCCCAGCTTCCTCTGATCCATAATCTGCCCCAGCCCAGCTTCCTCTGCTCCATAATCTGCTCCAGCTCATCTTTCTCTGCTCCATAATCTGCTCCAGCCCATGCTTCCTCTGCTCCCTAATCTGCTCCAGCCCAGCTTTCTCTGCTCCTTAATCTGCTCCAGCCCATGCTTCCTCTGCTCCATAATCTGCTCCAGCCCATGCTTCCTCTGCTCCATAATCTGCTCCAGCCCAGCTTCCTCTGATCCATAATCTGCCCCAGCCCAGCTTCCTCTGCTCCATAATCTGCTCCAGCCCAGCTTCCTCTGCTCCATAATCTGCTCCAGCCCATCTTTCTCTGCTCCATAATCTGCTCCAGCCCAGCTTTCTCTGCTCCATAATCTGCTCCAGCCCAGCTTTCTCTGTTCCATAATCTGCTCCAGCCCAGCTTTCCCTGCTCCATAATCTGCTCCAGCACATCTTTCTCTGCTCCTTAATCTGCTCCAGCCCATGCTTCCTCTGCTCCATAATCTGCTCCAGCCCATCTTTCTCTGCTCCATAATCTACTCCAACCCCTACTTCCTCCACTACATAATCTCCTCCTGCCCAGCTTTCTCTTCTTCATAATAATCTCCAGCTTGTGTTTACTATGTTTAAAATCAGATCCCATAGACCAGCATAAGAGGCTCCTGTTTTGCGGAGACTGTTTCTGTAAGGAAGGGGTCTTCCTGCTATCGAGACTTGCCATACATGTTATGAGGGAACCTCCTGTGCCACTGACTTTTGGAGAGACTTGATGGCCAACCTCCTGCCCACAGCCTATTGGCCTGGTCCCAACAACCCCCTAGTAAGATGCTACTGTCACTGTGGGGAGACTTATGGGTGCTTTCCAACCAGACTTGAGCATGAGGTCTGGCGTTAACTGTGAAAGAGGTCTTCAGCAACCCCAGACAAGCTTGGGTGACTGGGTCAGAAGTGCTCCAGAGTCCCTGGTGAAGGTGTTCAGTCTGACATTACAATAGCATTAAGGTGTTTAATGCATTAAGGTGTTTTAAAATAAGTCTATTCATTTGCATATTATTTTTAAAATACATTATTTATATAAAACATTAAAATTTACGGATCATTTGTTTAGCTAAAGTTTATCTTTAGCAGACATGAAGCATTTGAAAATCGTCCATCTGAGAAATGTAAGACAATTATATACCAATTCGACAAATCCATTAATAGAGTTTTCTGGGATGAGACCCTATGAAAAAAACACCAATAATAAAATGTGACCATTTATCTTGAGTAAATCCACTGCATTCTGCTTTGTTCTTTATCAGCTACAAACAGGCTCACCCCTCGAAATAAAATGCTGATCGGAATCCAGTGTTTGTGTGAGCGGTTTACATGGATGCAGTGAGTCACTAGACTAGCGTTTACGCTCTCAAATACATATCTGGATTAACTTTATTGATCCTTCCCAAAGGCCGGCAAAGCCACCGTGGATTTATAAAAGTTATTTTAGCGGCCTTAAAGTAAGCTTTGAGTAAATAATGTCCCCGGTTTGAACTGTCAGCTGTGGATGTAAAGTAAATCAATGGGAATCTTTAAAAAATAATCATGTTAAAACAATCCGGACAATGTGTGCCTGCCTGACATTGCTGTGCATGGACTAACATTAGTGCGTAGAAACTCGTCCAAAGCTTTATCGCTGAGCAGACCAGACCAGTCACAGCAAAACGTTAACGTTAAAGCACAATCCACACTTACTATACAATTCCAGTTTACTGCTGTATGTGTGGATACACAGCTTACACATGGAATCTTATGAATAGATTGCTGTGAAGAAAACAAACCTATAAGCAAGTTAGCTAATAAAATTCAAATTGTTTCATTTATTTGTTAAAAGAAACATTCCATGCACCATAACCACTACAGTGCAATGTAGAAGTTATGGTGCCTGGGGAACCCCTCAATTTAAGTAGTCAGACTGTTTGCTAATGGTTTGATCATTGATACAAATAACGTATCAATTGTACAATGGTCCACAGTATACTAAATAAAACTGCCCTCATTAAGATAGTTTGATCAACAGCCATTACAGAATATGTAATAAAGATCACACGTGATCAGGAATAGACACGTGTTTCAAAAAGGTAGCTGGCAAAGCATCATGGGAGTTGTCCACTTCTAATCTAGAGTTTCTGTGAAGTATGGTTAGTTAAATCCTGGCCCACTAAAATTTCAGTTCTGTAGTGTTTAAAAAATAAAAAAATTATTAAGAAAATAATAAAGAAAATGCTGTAATTGTGAATATTGTTCCCAGTTACAATGTTAGAGTCCGGTTGGTGAAATGCCCTGTTTGATATAACCGGGCTGGTGGGTCCCATAAAATTGGGTTCTACATGTCGACACCAGTTCGATGGAGGTTCAGGACGCTCACTGGGACTGCGCTGGTTAATATCTGATTCTCATGTTTCTGTTTCTGGCATGGAGAGTTTAAAAACGTCTTGCCGGCACATGAAATTCACTTAAGATGAACAATTTACACTAGCCAAATCACTTCATTGGGCCGATTGCCACAACCCACTCTTTGGCTGGGAAATGCCACTATTTTTTTGTTTTAATATTGTGCCTTTTATTACTTTGGAAATAGTTAAGTGGTTCTGTATTTCGCAGTTTGTTGGCTGCTCGGAGCTTGTTATCATCCTCAAGATCGGAACATATCATGGTGTAATTTTCCATCTTTTGATCTGTCCAATATATTACAATATCTAATACTAACAGCATATCCTGACTCCAAATAACTCCTCCGCTTCTCATACACAATGAAGTCAGGCTGTTTATGTAAGAATATACGGAGAGGGCACTGGATTTGTGAATAGAAATGTGCAACATGGGAACATCTTTTTTTTTTTCTATATTTTCATAGAGCAGGGATTAACATACAGGCTTGTGATGTCACGACTGCGATATTGCAAATTCTCAGGTAGATATCATGTCATGGCAAATACAGAGAGTGCACATTTATTTGGCTGAAGTATAGTCTGAGCTTAAGACCAGAGAAAGTACAGAATAAGAGTGCTAGCAGTGTATGGAGTAAGCTGTCAGAGTGTGGAGGTTATAATAATGCAGGAGCCGTGTAAAACATTCAAGGAAAAACAATGTCAGCTCTATCAGAGTAGATTAGCAGTGCCAGAGAATGTCCACACATCTGGGCAGCACATGAGGAGGAACTCAGAGCAGTCATCCTATGCCCAAGCTGGGTATACTCCTCGTACGTTTGTGCAGTACACTCGATTGAGTAGTGCTGCTGTGCTGTAGCGGAGTCTCTTCCTACCAGTACCAGACCCTTGGAGAAGCATGCCTCAAGATGTCACCTGCTCATTGAGCTTCAGGCATCTTGGTCTTCCTTTTCCGAGTAAGAGAATGCCAGCCTGGATGAACAGAGGTTCGCCGTTTATGATTTGATAGTGAGGTGAGTCTCTGCATGGGTCTCAGTATGGGAGTGTTGGGGATGGAAGGGACGGCTGCCGGGGTAGTAGCGTGGTATGTAAGGGGTCCCTCAGGCCTCCCTCTGTGGTATCTCCCCTCATCCTCATGAGCTGTGACCGGTTTGCGACAGTTTCATCCTTTCCTCCAGAGTAGCCCAGAAGTGGGCAATGATTGCCTCTAGTTTAGAGGTGATGTGGCAGAAGAGGGCCGTTGAGTTGGCTGAACTGTGTAGAGTTGGGCCTTGTGTTCCAGACACTGTTGCGTCCACCATCTTGTCGTATTTTCTCTCACTCCAGGTGAGTATGTTGTTAGAGATTCCACCCCAGCACCGACAGCTTAGGTTTTGCTAGGGTGGACCGGGATATCCCCCACCGCTCTGGGCGTGGGAAGTGGGTCGGAATACTGCTGCACTGGTCCACGAACACAAAAGCAAGGAGATTGTCCGCCTCTCCCTGTCTCCGTCCCTGGCAGTCCGCAGCTAAATTTCTCAGGCTTGCCCACAGTGTACACCCCCAGAAGAAGTGTCATAAGGCTTGCCCAAAATTCCCTGACCAGAGATGGACACAGGATGAGTCGTGGCAGGCTCCACCCCCCCATAGGATAATCTTTTAATAGAAAAAAAACTAGTGTAAAAATTAAACAAAAGATGTAAAGATCGATCTATCTATATGTCTGTCTGTCTGTCTATCTATCTATGCTCGTCTTTCCATCCAACTGTCCACCTACCCACTTGCTTGTATGTTCATGTTCATGCTCTGTATTTAGGTTCATAAGTAATTCAATGTGATTTAGATTTTATTGCCACATGTATGCTTTGGTCCTTTATTAAGTTTCCTCTCACATCTTCACACATTCCCAAATGCAATCCTGGTTCTAGAGGTTTTTCGTGCCTGGGACTGTGCGGTTCTCATGGGTTCTCCACCTCCCCCTCGTGCATCTATGAAGCAACATCAGCATTATGGATTCATCCTTCACAGCCTGATGGTGCGCCCCAACGTTCAGTATGATAGCGGTGTGTAGCATCAGTTCTTAGCTAGAACAGCGTTCACCGAATACTTATACGAATGCTATACGAGTGTTTCACTCTCAAAAAAATAAGTGGAAGACCTCCATTTGCTTCCTGATTAGTTCTCTAAGCGATAAAAAATCATTTGTGACTCTCTACTCAAAAACTGTAAAGATTTATTTTCTCTTTCTAGCAAAAATAACCTTTTTTTTTTTATTCATACCAGATAGTGTTTCCAGCGAGTTCGAGAAAAAGAGATTGTTTATGCTTTTGAAACAACATTGGAAAAAGCGTCCTTGATTTTCAGTGTTTAAAAACATCAGAATATTTGTTTAATTTAAAAAAATATGAAAACAACATAAAAAGATACACCAGGAAAGCAAATTGCATATTTTAGGTGAAATCAGGTGAATTACAGAAATTCTCCAATCCAGCTATTTTGGTCTAAAATAAATCCTGAAAGGGACTCTCCAGTGCCAGGAAAACAAATATTTTTGCAGGTACCCTCTCCCTCCCACCCCCCATCCCAAGTTGCTGAAGGGGTTAAACCCCTTTCAGTGACTTACCTGTATCCAGCGCCAATGTCCCTCAGTGCTGGGTCAGGGTCCACCCGCGCTCCTCCCCTGCCAACGTCATCCGGCAGGGGAGACCCGCGCCAGAGACCTAATGCGTGGCAATTCCGCGCACGCGCATTAGACCTCCCCATAGGAAAGCATTGAAAAATGCTTTCAATGCTTTCCTAGGGGGATTTCAGCTACGCTGGAGGTCCTCACAGACCACTCAAATGGGCAGAAGTGGTCTGGGTGCCTGGAGTGTCCCTTTAAATCTGAGATAAAATAGTAAACATTTGTGGCTTCATGGTTGAAGCTACCAGAGATCTCCATTAAAGGTGAGTGCTCGTGTTAAATTACAGACTCTGAGACCCAGGTGTCCTCTGTAAATGTCATGGTCACTTCAAATCTTATAAAGAAGGAATTGGTTATCTGCAATCACAGCTGCATTGCTAATTTGTGTATTATTCTCAAAAATGAAAATACAAAAATTTACCAAATATGCCTAACTTTAAAAAAATAATGGACTGCAAATTGTACATTGACAGGAATATTTATGAAATATGGACTTCTTCATGGCATGAGATTAAAAGGGGCTAAGAAGGGGGTGGGGCCTGACACTCAAGGAGACCAGACGTGTCTCCTCATACCTCCGGCTCTCCTAACACTAAACTACGGCTGAAATAGCTTTTCTGGGATGCAGAAACTCCTCTGACACAGCTGCGGACCGACATTATACCGATTATATGTGTGGAGTGTTCCGGTCCGAAGGGCTTTCACCGGGGTTTCGCCTCACGGCCTAGTGCATCAGATGACAGGGAGAGGCGGCCGATCTCCCAGTCTGAAGAGCACTGCTCATTACAGCATCTCTGCAACTCTGTTACCCTCTTCCCTCCCCCTGCCCCCCCCCCCCGGACCGGTGTGGGTTATCCCGGTCCTCACCAGAACAAGCGACTAATCCCCAAAGGCAAAGAAAATAGTAATCTGCCTGACAAGCCAGGGCCTTGTGGCATACCCAAAATGTCCGCTGCACTGTCCGAACACCCAGTGTCCCGTTGGGAAGAAAAGTTTAATGCAGCTTTTGATGCCATATGTGCAGCCTTTTGGTCCCGGATCAAGTCTTGCCAGCAGCAACTACCACTCACCTCGACTATAACAGGGGATGTCCCCAGCGGCGATCCAGCTCTCTGTCCCTTCTTCGGGCCAGGAGCCAAGATGGAGGTACTGTCCATCAGCTGTCCACCTGTGGAGCGGGAACCCTGCAGAGTCCACACACTGGAGATTGCAGGATTGGAGTACGGAGTGTAGGTGGCACCCACAGGGGTACAACTCAAATACAAGTGGCTGCTCCTCTTCATACTCACCTTCTTAGGTTGAAGGCTACTAGGAGTTACCCCCCAAAGCATCGCCCATGTAAGCGGAGACTCAGACTTAGATGACGGCGACAGTCTGCACCGACCCTCTGCTGTACCCCTCAGGGAAAGGACTTCAACTTCACAAGTTTCAGAGCCTGTGGTTTCAGGATGCCTGCCTCTCTTCTGACATGGGGCTTTGGGGCTGTCAAGCCTTACTACTGCACAGTTGCCACTGCCAGCGATCTCTTGGCTCCCCTTTACAACCTTCCGAGTGAGGGAATAGGCTGAACCTGGACTCTTCTTTTTAATCTTTACCTTCTCTTACCTTACATTGGAGCTGTGGTTAACGGGTGTTGGCAGGGCAACTTAGGCACAGTGGAGCTAACATGAGCAGTTGTGTGGTCTTCAGGCATTAGTCACAAGCGGGCAGCCCCATGAAAAGTGCACCTAGTGGCAGAAACTATTTAGAATCAATCTGATGTTAGCCTCCGTTTCTGCGACATTGGGTCTCAATATGCCTTAAGATGCTATGAATACATAGGTGTTTTGCCATTTAGCTGCTCCCAGTTTCTGTTAACCTAACTTGACTTCAAAAACCTGTAAAAATGTGCCGATTCTTCCAATGCCATGTGAATGCTATACTATGTCTGCTTCCTGTTGCTATTGTGGCACTATCAGCTTAGATGAATTTGGATGCACAAAAAAAAAAAGAAGCACGCAAGATGCCTTCAACATGCATGTAGCACGTTCACCTATACATACTCTACATTAATAGACAAGCTCACAGAATATGCCATCCTCAAGCTCGGCATGGAAAATACCAGGCTACCGACACAAACATGGACGCGCTCCACTGTACATTTGTTCACGCTAAAGTTCAGCAAGTTTCACGCATGTTTATCATAATATAAAATTGAGCACATTCATTCTACTACCCCAATTGTACAGCTTGATAAGATGCTAGAGGACTGCCGTTGGGGTACCTCAGGCTTGTATGTACCTATCTTATGCACTGCAAAAATAAAAAATTTTAAAAAATAAAAAAAGGGGTTAAGATTGACCTTGCTATGTTAAAATGATGACTTTAATTATATGTGTTATATGGTCAGCTGTCTTAGAATCACTTACGTCAATCTGTTCCATTTCCTGTTTCCCAGATGCCACCAGAATCCTCTAAAATCAGATCTGCTGAAAACAATGGTGATCTCTGCAATGCACCATTGCATTCTAAGCACCATAACTGCTACTGTTTACTGTAATGGTTCTGCTGCAAGGAGTCTAACACTCTATTTTTTGTCAAACCATTCTCAAGTGGTTCGAAAATAAAAGGTGGTCTCTCAGGCATTCCCTTCTGTTACTTATATGATATAGGAAAGTTATACTACAGCAAGTTGCATGCCAAACCGTCGTCAGAGGTCGAAAGACAACTGGACCTGGAGCTTTTCCATGATCAATTCTCCAAATTTCCCATTTTATTGTATAAACCCTGTTAAAATAATATACAAATCATTATCTGATATTTGAACAGCAGTGTAGAGCCTCTGGATCACAGTTCTCAAAATGTAAATGTAAATATTCTATTACCATTACATCATTGCTGGCACTGAGCTCTGGTTATTCACAGACTCTTGAGTGAGGCCGCATAAGGTCACATTACTTGATGCATCCGAAAGGCGGAGATCGCATATACAGCACCTTATCCCAGCATTCAGACTGGCCTCATACATCATAAGGAACTCATTGACTAATGGTGGGTATCAGGTATAAGCACGGCTGGCAGTACAGACACGAATTCCTGTAAACCATGTCATCAAGGTCCATCTAGTATACAGGCCTTTTGGAGTGCCATGCATGATCTACAGATTACTCATCTTTCAACATGGCTTCCTGTTCGACAAATATATGTGAATTCTCTTTCAGTTTAATTTGTTTTCTTGGTAGGAATTCTAAGTCAGCTGCATAGTATAAGCCTGTGAGATTTGTTAATGCCGCAATCATAGAACTGGTTGATATTTCAAGGTTTCAAGTTCCAATCCTGGAGGTATCTCTTCAGCCTTTCAACATGCCAAACTCTATAATGTAAATCTATTAAGAAAGAGTAAAAACTCTCAATACTCTGGTGATCTGACTGAAGACCACATTGAAGCACAGTTATTTCCATGGGGAGAAGATACAGCATTTATTTTGGTACTTTTAATCTGTATTACGTCACAGTATGTATGTTCCATTTTGTGGGTAGTCAACCTGGTGTCAATTACTCGATCTACATCGGTGGAAACCTGCAAAGTTTATTATGAGCAGTACCTGCTTTTATTTTGCTCAATCCTTTTCTTTTTTTTTTTTTCCTTCATTTTTCACGTACTTCCATGAGTGTGCCCTCAGGTTCAGATATCGTCCAAGAGCAAACTGCAAAAGGTTCATTAAAATGAACCTCTCCATTGCCCTGAAGGCACTCCAAGCACGCCTTGAGGCTACTGCGCAGAGAAACCCATAACTTAAAGAAATCTTTCTAGGTGTAATGGGTTGGTACAATAATGGCAGGCGTCAGCAAATAGTTAATGGTTTTCTATTTTACAAAGAAAAGTCAAGACACTCTTGCGATCCTTGATGTTAATGAAGGTGTCATATATTGTCTACAGAAAGTTGTGCCTGGCAATCTTCTTTTTTGCGGATGCCTAAACCAGTGACATTTCATCTCACATTCAAAGAGCACTACCTTAATGAAATTCATAATTAACATATTCTAATTGTGCTGAGCGCTGTGATGATTTTGACAGAACTCTCTTTCCATGTCTAATTTGATGCTAATTTAATCTGTTTCTCTCCCGCAGACATGACCTTTCTTGATTGAGTTTCACTAAGGAAATTTTTTGATGGATTGATTTATCAGCAATTGCAAAAAAATAAAAGAAAGAAAAAAAAAACAACAATGGTTCTGGGTACATTAATGAAAATATAAAGTAAAACAAATGGCCCTCGCATCACACTCGATGCTGAACTTTCCGTTTGTAAAACTCAGCTAATTGTCCTGAGGCTTGTTTGGAATCTTTTCGTGAATGTCTGTGACGCCTTGAGAGTTGATAAACACGGATGGAATTCTGAAGATTGCTTAATCTAGTATTTACTAAATGAACCCAGCAGCATCTCTCTCAGGCACTGCATCTGAAGTCAACACTTCTCGTACTCACTCTGAATATAATGTTAGGTTTACAGTAGTACCTCGACTTCCTTTCCTAAAGAAACTCAAGACCTCATCGATATTAAAATAAAAGATCTCAGTTTGATAGAACATTATTTTTGTGTAGCTACAGAAAATGATGTGTTTTATCCAATGACTTAACCCAAGTTGGAGCTGAATTTTCCTTCATGTTATTAGCCTACATCAGTAGGTAATAGTCAGGTTCAATAGATTTACAGAGTTTTAGGAGACTCGTGTTTACCAGGTACTTGGTGAAGATATACTTGGTTTGATTCCTTCTGTAAACAATGTGTTTTGATGGAACTATTAGGTGTTAGAAAATGTATTTATGGTAATGGTTCTTAAAGGAACATTCTAATAGCAATAAAAACATGTCATGTACTATCAATGTTAGCAAGCTATACTAACCATTTAGATTCAGGGAGAAACTTAATTAAGTAAAATAAAGCAAATTTAATGACTATTACTCCTTTGGCTCCCACACCTAGTGCACATGTGTAGCACACTACATCAATCAGCATCTCCTCGTAGAGGACTCATGCATCTCTATGGGGAGTGAGCAGTATTTTCAGGCTGAGTGTAAAGACGTCAAACGTCAGTCCCGTAAAGATTGTGGGCCCACTCCTGGAAGTCCCTCCAGTGGCCTTCTCTTTCAAAAGGCAGTGTTTACATTCATTGTGTCTTTGCATCAGAACCACTTTAAGCTGCAGTAGTTCTCGTGCGAAGTGGGTGGCTTTGACATTTTGAGATGGAATCAGATAAGTAGTTAACTTTCTGGCTCACTTTTCAGTTTGTAAATTAACTTAATGATTCTTGAGTGAACTCAATAAACTCTTCTTCCATTGCAGTTGAGTAAAACACATTCTCATGTCAAACGGATTTACATGGCATTGGCAAAAGGCCAGTAGACTGTTTATTGTGGGTATTTACCTGGCCACTAATGGATAGGCTGTGTCTTTTGCAATGAATGGGGCCAATGATAAATCATGAGGACTCAATTATGGGTGAAGAACCTCGTATTTGATACATACAGGCAGGTGGGTAAGATATTACTCCTAACAAATGACCTCACTAACCCCCAACTTTTATAAAGCTTAAATCTGCTGTTCCAAACATTTCTAAAAAATTCTGGAAAATCAATCATTAGCCATCCTACAGAACTCTTGGCAGACACTAGAGGAACCGATATCTGCGCCTTAACCTTTTTAACCACAAATAATGATTATGCTAATCTTCCCTGTGAGAGGGAGCTACGTTGGTGTCCTCCATCATAATCAATTGGCGTGAAGATACAGAACCAGGTCGAGAACTGCCTAGGACTAGAAAGGGAATCTAGTCTCTTAAAGGGTTACTCCAAGCACCATGACCACTTCATTGATTTGCGTGTCCACCAGCTGGATGCACATCACAACCAGCAAGAGAGGATCATTGACACCTGTCAAAATGAGGTCAGTGGGCAGACCATTGCCTGTTTGTGCCATTACAGGGAATTGTGGGCAGGGTATTCCTTGCATCATTATCATTGCGCGGACTGTGGTTATGACACATCCAGTAACCCTTTAACACATCAAATCAAATGCTCTGCTCTCCTCTTGTCTAATTTTATAAGCTACGTGCCTCTACAAGTTCTGATATCACACTAGATAGTTTGATCATGTTGTAGAACTGTGCAACCACATTGGACTTTCATTTCAATGTAGCTCGAATATAACAAATGTCTTTCCTTTAAAGGAAAAATAAAAAGATTCCCAGCAAAACGCTTTGAAGTAGAACTTAGACTGGGATATTGCTTCTACCTCCATCCAAATGAATTCTATGTGCTGTGGCTGTTTCTTAGATTACTTTCCCTGTGTCTACCTCTCCATCTCCCTAATCACTTCCTTAACCAGAATCGTTCCCTACTGACATCATCTTTCAGCTTTTGCAGAGTTTTTACTCTGTTGCCAAATATATGTAAGTTTTCTCCAAAGGGATCGTATATTTCGGGTAGGGAAATCCTGGGCAAAGCCTGCGAATAACAATAACCCATTGGAGCTTCTGTAAAAATAAATGGAGAGTCGGCTCCCAAAATACTCATTTGTGTTAAACCCAAGCAAAGAAGCTGAATGATTTAGATCAACAATAAAATTAAAACAATATAAAAGTATATTTAATGAGTTTTGTAATGTATTGAGGAGTCTATATAAAGGAGAACCATCAATTTGATAGATTTTAATATAATGTTTACTTTCCTTACAGTTACCAAATGTGAGTTTGTGAAGTCTGAAAAATAAAAGGAAAATGTGGAAATCCGTGTGGCTGAGTTTATCTAGAACTGATTGCAACCATCTTGTCACGCCTGCTTTTTGTTGTGACTGTTTATTGATGTTTGATATGATAGTGTGTTTTACCTGGTAAACCACAGATTTACTCACTAGGCTGCTGTACCCTTGCCATTAGCCCAGCATGCTCCTTCATTCTACACAGCGCATCATACGTACGGACATAGTCATAAAAAAACATTGACAGTAGGGATGTGCATGGGCAAAAAATTTGGTTCGGGACTTCAATTCGGCACTTCCGAAATTCGGAAATTCTGCACTTCGGTTCGGCAATCCGAAATTTGGAACTTCGTCAATTCAGGCCTTTGGTACTTCGGCACGTTGGGCCTTCAGGACTTTGGCAATTCCCTAAGCCTAACACTACCCCTAACCTTACCCCTAACTCAAACCCTACCCCATAACCCTAACCTCAACCCCAACCCTAACCCATAACCCTACCCCTAACCTAACCCCAACCACAACCCCACCCCTAACCTTAATCCTAACCTAACCCCTTACCTTAACCCTACCCCTAACCCTAACCTAACCCCTAACCTAACCCCAACCCTAACTCCAACCCTAGTAGGGTTAGGGTTAGATTCCGGTCATCATTCCCTTAATTTTCCCTCCCTCTCCTGTTTTGCCACTTTTCTGAAATCCGAAACACTTTGGCACTTCCGAAATTCGGCACTTCTGAAATTCGGTTCGGTTCAGCACTTCGGCAATTCGGACATTCGGAAGCATCCGAATGTCTGAATAGCCGAAATTTGTCAGAATTTAAATTCGGACCGAAACGAATTGCACATGTCTAATTGACAGTTGTATTCCACAAAATCATGAAATCACTGCAGAATAACTTGGTATTTATTGATGTTCATGGTCCCCTCCACAATGAATGGAGATGGCTGGGATTGTTGTAACAAAAGCCCTAATCCCACTGGCATTAGTGATAGATGATGTCTTTCTTATTGGGATTGAGCATTGTTTTATTAATTTGAATATCTGCCGTCCAGTCCTCCATTACATCTAGTAGTCTGTATTTCTATAGCTTGATTTATAAAAACATGACTGGAGGGGGGCGTGGCCTGACCGTTCAAGGGAATGGACGTGTGAGCGATCGGCTCCGTGAAAGAACCCCGAATCACAGCGATTATATTAGCAACAATTGAGAGATACAACCGTACAGTGTACACAGCGTCTAGCCAGGACACAATGGCGCAACGTTTGCAAAAAAAAACCAAAGCTAAAGAGGCAGCTACACTGCAAATCTCGGCCATGTCTTCGCCGCCACGCCGCACGCAAGATGGCGCCGAGAGGCCTACCTCTCCGGCCTCGAGCTCCGGACGGAGCGACATCACTTCCATCTTGCATAGGGACCTACCGGCCACGGAGTCTGCGATACAAAAAATGATGAATGGCCTCCAAACTTCACTGAGAGCAGACTTTGCTCTCCTAGCCAAGGAAATTAGAGATGATGTTGGGGCGCTGGGGGAACGCATTGACTACCTCGAGAACAAAACCGAGGAAGTCATAACTGCGCACAATAATGCGATGACAGCGTATGAAGGCATGGAAACCAGACTATCTGCTATCCTCGTCAAACTGGCAGATCATGAGGATAGAGACAGGTGGAACAATATCCGCATACGCGGTATACCGGACAACATAGGCCCCAATGATTTGGGTGATTATGTCCGCCAACTCTTTCATTTACTGGCTCCGGATTTACCAGCCAATTCACTTCTGCTTGATAGAACACACAGGCTACCTAGGCCTAAGCACCTTCCACAGTCTGCCCCAAGAGACACTATAACAAGAATCCATTATTATACCACTAAAGAAACCATAATGGCGGCTTCCAGGAAACATCCCGCCCTACCCGAAGAATATACCAAGATTCAACTATTTACAGATCTTTCCGCCCATACGTTGACTGCCCGGAGAAATTTTGCACCGATAACTAGTGCCTTGAGAGCAGCGAGCATACCTTATAAATGGGGCTTTCCTGCACGCCTTATCGTCCGGAGAAATGGCGTTGACAGGCATATTGTTGATCTGGATGAGGGGAAACATGCCTTGGCAGAGTGGAATGTACCGTTTGCCGAAGACAAATCGCCATCAGCAACCACCACACAATCAGCACCTCCCGCGGGCAACTCTCCGATGAAAATAACACACGGCTGGGAAAAACGGGCTAAAGTTAAGTGACTTTGTTTGAACTTGCCCTCTGTGACTTGTTTGATAGCCTCACTGGATCGCTTCCACACCATAAGGAAGTCAGGCACCGGTAACAAATATTGGGTGATATATGCAGTTTGCTTTTCTTTTCTTTTTAATTCAGTATTTACCTTTTATCTTAATTTTTTGATGTACATATGAATTCACCTTCAGTTGAAACGGGTATGTTTTTGACTCTGATAGTTTTATAGGTTTGTTACATGGACTTCATTGTTACATGCCCGCTAGAGTTATATACACCGAAAACCTAGATATATAGGGGTAGTTGTTGCTATGGGTAGCCATTAGGGCTCGCAAGGTACAAGCTAAGATGGCGTAGTCCGTTGGCTAAATATTACAAAGCGCATCCTCACTTTAGCAGCAGGCAGGGTCACATATACCGTTTTTTTTTATTTTTTTAGATTTGACACCCCTTTGCGTGTCAGTAATACTCAGTAACCCACTTGCCCCAAGGTACCACCTAGAAGTACACCACTGAAGTTCACCGGTCCTTCGGACTGTCTTATGGACACCTTGGTGTAAATACTGGTGTAAATACTAGAGCCCATGCTGATGAGCTACCCTTCACTTCACAGGGGCGAGAAACAGCCTCCGGCACATATAAAAATGACGTGCAGACCACATTATACCCCCGCTCCTAATGGGTCGCCACCGGACTAGGGCATCTATTTTGTCGGATAAACCGAAATGTTGTTCCCTGCCATCTGTTATCTGTTTTCATTTTTTTTTTTATTGTGCTTTGCTTTATGTATATTTTATAACTCCTTTACAATGAACTACACACCGTAAGGTGCGTTGTGCTGCAGACTGTAGCGCCTAAGGAGATGGTTACTGGGGAATTTCCCGGAAAGGGGCCCGAACGTGCACCTCTCTGGATATAATTGCTCACCACTCACAAAACCACACTACTGTGCTCTTACAGCTGACAAGATTCCCCCTTCCCCATGGCATGCACACTCCACAAGATGAAGGTTGGGCTATGTCTTTTGGATCTGCACAGGTTGTTATCCTTCCTTTTACTAACGGGGTCTTTCAACCCCCCGGTAAGGGCTTCAGTGCCCAAGAACAACATGAAAATAAGGTTCTACACTGAGGACCTTTCTATTGTAAATAGTTGGTTAAATCCCTCCTTGTTACCCCCCCCCCCCCCCCTGTAATTCCCTTTCCTCCTCCAAGGTGACTCCGTACTACAATACTATAATGGTATATACCCCATGTTTCTGTCAGAAATTAATATGTATCTGCCGCGAGCTGGTATATCAGCGTATACTTTGGATGTTTTATACGGTCTCCCAAAGACCTACTAATATAATATTCGCTGACTTCCACTACGTAAATACTTCTGTATTATACCGAGAGTTAGCTACAACAGTCCTCCTTCTGATCTCACATGACCCTTAATTTTTTCTCAATTAATGCCAAAGGGCTCAATTCCCCTCATAAACGCCGTATGGCATTGATGGAAGCTAGAACGCAAAAAGCTCACATAGCGTTTTATCAAGAAACGCACTTCCAGACGTCTGCTTCACCTAAGTTTTTATCCAAACACTTCCCAACAGGCTTTCACTGCACTTACAAAAAAAAAAAAGAGGTGTCTCTATCCTTATCAGTAAGGATATTTCATTTCAACTAATTAAAAGAGTAAGCGATAAGAAAGGCCGCTACCTTTTATTACAGTGTATAATTAACAATGCTCAGTATACGTTGGTCAACATATATGGTCCACATGATAACCAACATACATTTCTAGACCAAATTCTTACCTTAACAACCATTCACAAATTTGGAAACGCTATAATTGGGGGAGACACGAATTTTCTCTTAGACCAAAATTTAGACACGACATCCTCTCTCAAGATCTCACTCAAAACTACAAAACAAAGAACCCGCTCCACCTCCCTTATAGAAAACGTCTTACACACGCATGGATATACCGATATGTGGAGAAACTTACATCCGCTGGTCAGAGATTACACACACCCAGGGCCGGTGCAAGGATTTTTGGGTACATAGGCGAAGATGAATTTTTCCGCCCCCCCCCCCAAAATTAACATCTTCACCTGTGTGCCTCCTAACCAGCCCCTCCCTCTTCCCCGTCCCTTAGTGTTCCTCTCCCCTCCCCCCTATTTTCCCCTGTCCCTTGGTTTTTCTCTCCCCTCCCCTCTCTGTCCCTTGGTGCACCCCCCACTCCCTGGTGTGCCTCCTACCTGTCTTGTAGCGTTGCGGAGCAGACCCTCTACAGGAGCTTCAGTTTTCTGTACCTGGCTGGACTGACAGGAAGTGCTCTCTCAGTGAGCACCTCCTCTCAGTCTGGCCGGATACAGGAAACAGAAACTCCTGTACTGCGCTCCGCTCCGCCACGCTACACTCAGTGGTGTATACACACTAACAGCCACACACACTCAATGACAAACACACAGACGTCACTGACAGACACAGACTCACTGATCTGACACACACTCATTCATTCATTGACAGACACACACTCAATCACAAACATACTCTCACTGATTTGACAGACACTCACAAACACACACACACAGACACACACATTCATACAATCATTCACAGACACACACAGACACATACACACACTCACATACACAGACACACACACTCACAGACAAACACATACACAGACACACACTCACAAACACATACACACACTCACACACACATACACATACACACACTCACACTCACAAACACATACACACACTCACACATACACAGACACACACTCACAGACAAACACATACAGACACACACTCACAGAAAACACATACACACACAAAGACAAAGACATACACACACACTGACAGACACATACATACACACACACACTGACAGACACATACACACACACACACACACACACACACACAGACAGACACATACACACACTCACACATTTAGACAAACTCACACACACACTTTCAGACACAGACACACACAATCACAGACACACACACTTTCAGACACACACTCACAAACACATACACATACACATTTAGACAAACACACACTCACACATACACTTTCAGACACACACACTCACAGACACACACACTCACACATACACTTTCAGACACACACACACACACACACACTCACAGACACACACACACACTCACACATACACTCACAGACACACACACTCACACATACACTTTCAGACACACACAATGAAATATTAATATCCACCCAGCCTCCCTACCTGGAGAGCTGGTGTGGATGTGTCCCTGGGGTCCAGTGGGGCTTCAGTGCGGCGGGCGGCAGCAGTTCTAATGAGAGGCGGCGAGGGAGCTCTAACCTGTCTGCTCTGCTCCCTCGCGAGCTGTCTGCTGATGCCGGGAGCCGGAATATGACGTCATATTCCGGCTCCCGCAGCATCAGCACACGGCGCGCGAGGGAGCAGAGCAGACAGGTTAGAGCTCCCTCGCCGCCTCTCATTAGAACGCTGCCGCCAGCCGGGGGTCCAGAAGGTGACCTGGCAGGAGGGAGCACTTCCCTCCTGCCGGTCACTGAAATCTGGCGCCCCCAGAGCCGGTGCGCCCTAAGGCGGCCGCCTGTGCCGCCTTATGGACGCGCCGGCCCTGCACACACCACTCTCTAGTCCATGACACATACTCCAGAATTGACCGCTTCATCATCCCATTTTCACTTCAATCACAGATAACTAAAGCTGACATAGGCATTATTACTTGGACCGACCATGCCCCTATTATAATGGCATTTACAACACCACATCCCACGAGTGGGAATCGCACTTGGCGTCTGAACGACACTCTCCTAGTCGACCCAAAACTGGTAGCACAAATTACCAAGGAACTAGACGCATACTTCACTTTAACCCCTTAAGGACACATGACATGTCTGACACGTCATGATTCCCTTTTATTCCAGAAGTTTGGTCCTTAAGGGGTTAAACGACACGGGCGAGGTAGAAATAGAAACCCTATGGCAAGCCCACAAAGCGGTCCTTAGAGGACAATTTATTAAACATGCTAGCCACAACAAAAAACTAAGAATAAAAACTTACATCGACACGCACCAGGAACTAGCTATACTTACCCAGACAAACAAACAATCACCCTCATATGCCATTACAAAACATATTCACGATCTACAGTCTAGACTGAAAGATATGGAAATGGCAAAGACAACATATCTATTAACAAAATGAAAACACAAATTCTTTAAAGAAGGCAATAGAGCAGGGAGAACGCTGGCAGCACAACTCAGAGCTAAATCGTTGTCCTCTAAAATTGCATTTCTCACCACAGGACAAGGAAATAAGATTACTGACCCACAGGCAATAGTAGAGGAATTTAGCCGATATTATAGTGGTCTCTATAATTTAGAGAAGATGCCCGACTGCCATACGCCTTCACAATCAGACATAGATACATACTTATGTGATATTCACTTACCTACTCTTACCCGGGAAGAAAGACACGTCTTACTCCAACCCTTTACGGCTCAAGAAATAATACACACCCTCAGGCAATTACCTAAACATAAATCACCTGGCCCTGATGGGTTTACGAACATGTACTACTACACCTTTCAAGACCTCCTAGTGCCCCACATGTTAAAACTGTTCAATCGGTGCTTTCAGTCAGGGTGCATGCCCAACGCCATGTTACAAGCCCATATCTCAACCCTACCGAAACCAGGGAAACCCCCAACCCAATGTTCCAATTTCCGACCGATATCGTTGTTAAATTGCGACACAAAAATTTATGCCAAATTGCTAGCGAACAGGATTAGCCCCATTCTGAACCGTATCATCCATATCGATCAGGCAGGTTTTATTAAGGGCAGACAAGGTACTGACAATACCAGGAAAATTCTTAACATTTTATCTCACATTGCCACAACAAAAGCAGAAAGCCTACTGTTAGCTTTAGATGCCGAAAAGGCATTCGATAGGCTCCATTGGACGTATATGACATCAGTCCTCACTAAATTCGGATTCCCACAAGAAATGGTTCGAGGCATAATGGCGTTATACAATAAGCCGACGGCTCAAGTGTCCAATTCAGGATTTACTTCACTGCCGTTCGAACTCTCTAACGGTACCAGGCAGGGATGCCCGTTGTCCCCTCTCCTCTTCATCCTTGCATTAGAACCTTTAGCAGTCAAAATTAGAAATGACCCACTTATCTCAGGGATACATATAGGGAACACAAATTTCAAACTCTCAATGTTTGCTGATGATATCTTGGTAACCCTCAGCAACCCAGTGGCTTCGATTCCACGCCTTATGCAACTCTTAAGGGAATATGGCGCAATATCATATTATAAATTAAATCAAAACAAAACACAAGCACTGCCAATCCATATGCCCACACCAAAGGTTGACAAGTTACGCCAAGACTACCATTTTGACTGGAGACAGAAATATATCACATATCTTGGAGTAAAACTTGCACTACATTCCCATATTACCGTCTCTCTAAATTACAGACCGCTATCTCAAATATGCACCTCTCTGTTCCAATCTTGGAGACATGTCCATCTTGGATGGGACGTATCAACGTAACCAAAATGATCTTGCTACCCAAAATCTTGTATATATTTCGCATGTTACCACTCCAAGTAAATCCACAAACACTTAAAACCCTTCAATCAGTACTATCTAGATACATTTGGGATAAGGCAAAACCGCGCCTGCCCATGTCCCTACTCCAACAGTCCCAAGCCGAAGGAGGGCTGGGTATGCCTAAGATATCCGCGTACTACGAGGCAGCAATCTTAGAATCAGCTATCCGTCTCCACGCTACTAGACACACATTCCAATGGGCTGACATGGAATCAGAAAAAATTCAGCCACACTCGATGTTACATGTAATGTGGACGCCTAAATGACATCGACCCCCCAAACTTGCACTATACCCGACATCTGCTTTAACTTTGAAATACTGGGACAAATTGTTAGCCACCACATCGGAAAAGGGGAAATATTGCATTGAGGCCCCTATAGAAGCGTTGGTGAGCCTGACTCCATGGTTATCACTTAAAACATGGGCCGCTTATGGAGTTAGGCACATCAAAGACCTATGCACGTTACAGAGCATTAAAGCGTTCCCAGACCTACAGAAACAATTTCCTATACCGAATTCCCATATATTCTAATACCTCCAACTGAAAAGTATCGTGACCACTCAAGTATCACGGCAACAGTCGCCCTTACCCCTACGTGTAAATGGAACATCTGCTATTATCTCCAGATGTCATAATGCACCACTAAGACCTAAATCCCTTTCCCTATGTTATAAAACTATACTGGAATACTGTGCCCCTCGTTCTTTTACTTTCATACAACAATGGGAAAAAGAGGGGGTCTCCATACTTTCGAATGACCAATGGCTCCAAGCTATAAATGCTCTAAAAGGCCTTACATCTTGCTTCTCCCATGTGGAAGCACATAGAAAAGTGCTTTATAGATGGTACCTTACCCCCCATAGGCTACACCAAATATATCCCAACACAAGCCCAATATGTTGGAGATGCTTGAAGGATATAGGCACCATGATGCATGTATGGTGGGAATGTACCGAAATTAGGTCACTGTGGTCACGAGTCCAACAACTGTTGCAACAAACAATAAGATACACTACTCCTGTTACACCTGAACTCGCTCTCTTGCTTCTCTTTCCACCACAGTGGAAACAAACAGATAAAAAGATTGCTTCCCTTATAATCTTAGCGGCACGACATTTACTGGCCCAAAAATGGAAGAGTACTACATGCCCCTCTCGTACGGAACTACTAGAAAGGGTAAACCTATATTACATAGAAACATAGAAACATAGAAACATAGAATGTGACGGCAGATAAGAACCATTCGGCCCATCTAGTCTGCCCAGTTTTCTAAATACTTTCATTAGTCCCTGGCCTTATCTTATAGTTAGGATAGCCTTATGCCTATCCCACGCATGCTTAAACTCCTTTACTGTGTTAACCTCTACCACTTCAGCTGGAAGGCTATTCCATGCATCCACTACCCTCTCAGTAAAGTAATACTTCCTGATATTATTTTTAAACCTTTGTCCCTCTAATTTAAGACTATGTCCTCTTGTTGTGGTAGTTTTTCTTCTTTTAAATATAGTCTCCTCCTTTACTGTGTTGATTCCCTTTATGTATTTAAATGTTTCTATCATGTCCCCCCTGTCTCGTCTTTCCTCCATGCTATACATGTTAAGATCCTTTAACCTTTCCTGGTAAGTTTTATCCTGCAATCCATGAACCAGTTTAGTAGCCCTTCTTTGAAATCTCTCTAATTACAATTATGAGGTACTCTCCGCCGACTCCTACATAAAAAAAAGACAGACAGAACAGACGTGGGGTCCCTGGGTCGATTTATTCGATAGACACAAAACCCGCGATATACCTCTACAATTTTAAATCGCTCCCATTCGATTCCTGTCACGTTCGTTCTGGTTTATTCGTATGGAATACACGATGGTTACACTAGAGTATTCACAGGATTATAGACAACATAAGTGCCTAACTAATAACGAGTTACTGAATCTATGCATGATTGTGATGTATATTAAACTGTTTAGCATACACTGTATAAACGATGTATTACGGTATGTTTTACCACCTTGGATGTATACCTCCTCCCCAGTACCCTTCCCTATTCTTTGTTCTGTACCCTCACCCCTTTTGTTTTTCTGAAAAATAAAAATATTAAATTTGAAAAAAAAACATGACTGGAGCTGGATCAGGCCTCCCAACTGTCCAGATTTCAGTGGGACAGTCCCGATTTTGAGGACCTGTCCTGCCATATTGATTTTGTGTCCTGGTGTCCTCCATCCAGGTACATCAGGTACGTCCTGAAGCAGCACAATGCCAGTGCATCATTAGGAGCAAATGTGCTGTGAATGGGATCTAGGACCACGCAGAAAGCACTTCAGCACACTCTCTGCATGGTCCTTTAGGTTGTCTGTCAGTCTGGCATGCTTGACGTCCCTCTACATCACAAACCTATAACTGTGATAGCATACAGGTTGTTATGAATGGGTTTCTTCAGATTAGGACAAGACTGTCCATAGGTTGATCCCCAACCTAAAACCACTAAGGACATGTGCATGATGGGAAAGTTTGGTTCAGTTAACCCCTTAACGCCGTTACGACGTTCCATGCCATCCCGCATTAAATGGGCTTTAAAGCCGTTGCGACGGCATGGTACGTCGTAACGGCTTAAGCCCCCAGGAGGAGAGGTGTACTCACCTCCGCCGCGATCCTCTTCTGGGGGTCTGCCTGAGAGCCCAGGCAGCCCCCCTCCGGAAAATGAGGCCCCCGGGGGCCATGTGATCACTCTCAAAGAGCGATCACATGGCCCTCCATAGCTGGCTATGGATCTGCCAGCAGGGGGACTGTCTAAAATATCAGACAGTCCCCCTGCTGGTAGGAAAGTAAAAATAAATAAATAAAACATGTGTAAAAATAAATTAAATATATGTATATATATATATATAATATGTATATATATTATATATATAATATATATACATATTATATATA
Organism: Pelobates fuscus; assembly: GCF_036172605.1. NCBI lineage: Eukaryota > Metazoa > Chordata > Amphibia > Anura > Pelobatidae > Pelobates > Pelobates fuscus. The sequence goes on from NC_086322.1 coordinate 307,422,597, forward strand.
TGTAACGTCATACAAAGTGTATTTTAATATTAATATAAGTATATATATTAATATTAAAATACACTTAGAATGACGTTACATCATATTATATATAATATATTATATATAAATACGTATAATTAAAATAATAAATAAATAAAATAATAAAATAAATAAATAAAATATTGAAACAAAATTTAATATAAATTATATATGCATATGTAATTTCATTCTAACTGTATTTTGTTATTAATATATATATATATCGGTAACAAAATACACTTAGAATGACATTCTATATATATCTATCTATATATAAAATACAAATAACCGCAAATATATATATATAGATAAATACATATAATTACATAAAAGATTACATTAGTATACACGTAGAATTTAAATACCTAAAAAATGCATATATATTAAAATTCTACATGTATATTTAAATAATCTTTTAACGTAATTATGTGATTTGATTCATTAAAATTTGATTGACATGCCTGACAACACAGGGAGAAAGTGCAGAGAATTTAATTCGCAAGCACTATATTTGACCCTGTAACTCTCCAAGACACCATAAAACCTGTACATAGGGGGTACTGTTTTACTCGGGAGACTTCACTGAACTCAAATATTAGTGTTTCAAACTGGTAAATTGTATTACAACGATGATATTTTAAGTAAAAGTGACGTTTTTCGCATTTTTTACAAGTGAACGGCACTTTTATGGTCTATATTATTGTTGTAATATGTTTTACTGTTTTAAAACACTAATATTTGTGTTTAGTGAATTCTCCCGAGAATAACAGTACCCCCCATGTACAGGTTTTATGGTGTTTTGGAAAGTTACATATAAGGCTTGCATTTAATTTTTTTCACATTGAAATTTGCCAGATTAGTTATGTTGCCTTTGAGAGCGTATGGTAGCCCAGGAATGAGAATTACACCCATGATGGCATACCATTTGCAAAAGTAGACAACCCGAGGTATTGCAAGTGGGGTATGTCCAGTCTTTCTTAGTAGCCACTTAGTCACAAACACTGGCCAAATATTGTTTTTTTGCTTTTTTCACACAAAATCAAATATGAACGCTAACTTTGGCCAGTGTTTGTGACTAAGTAGCTACTAAAAAAGACTAAACATACCCCACTTTCAATACCTTGGCTTGTCTACTTTTTCAAATGCTATGCCATTATGGGGGTAATTCGCATTCCTGGCTACCACACCGTCAAAGGTAACATTACTAATCTGGAAAATTTCAATTTTAAAATGGAATGTTCTTTATTTGACCCTGTAACTTTTCAAAACAACATAAAACCTGTTAATGGGGGGTACTGTTGTACTCGTGAGACATCGCTGATTACAAATATGTGCATTTTTTGTAGTAACACCTAACAGTATTATGACATTCACAGTTAAAATCTCAGACGGAAATGCAAATTTAAAAAAAAATCTTATTTTCTCACTTTTTTTAAATTTTATTCATAATAAAATTATGTTCCATATATGAATAGTTAATGATAAATTAAAGCCCTGTTTCTCCTGAACAAAATGATATATAATAAGTGTGGGTGCACTTAATGTGACAGCGGTGAATTTACGGGTGAACAGACATTTAGCGCAAATTCCAGGTTTTGTTTACGTTTTGTTTTGATCAGAACGTGCACTATTGACTCCGTCCTGAAGGGGTTAAATAATATTTACCAAAACTGAATTTTGGATACAAATGCAGAAAGAAAAGTCCTGCGCTCAACTCCCATCACTACTGGGCGGCTGCAATGACTACAGTACACATCAGCCCCAATACATAGTAAAAACCAAAGAAAAACATGTTACTTGCGCTCTATCCTTTATCCCTATGTATTTTTAAAACAAATGGAGGTCTTTTAGTTACCTCCAATGGCCATGAGAGGATTGAGCCCACCTGCCACATCAAGGCAGACCCCCCCTAGGTGGGTCCTAACTCTAACCATTCACCTTGCTTCCTTGAGCCTCTGGCAAAAATCTCTAATGAGACAGAAAGGGGTATTTTTTATATACACCCCTACACATTATTAACCCTTAATAGTTTTAACTGAACTGGGGTTTGAAAAATCCAATGCTCATTAACGGCTCAGTTCGGCTAAATATAGTCCGTAGAAAAATATTCAGAAAAACATTTGGACAAATTAAAAAGGGTGTGAACATGAGCTGGTGCTGCAAACTATAGACCTAGTATAATGTTATGTATACTTTGCAGTACACTGCACATTATCCCACTTTTTGGTTCATAGATTAAGTTAGAAAAAGTAACCAACAAAGAAAAGAAGAGGAGTAGCAGCGACAGTAAATAAATAAGCTCGGAATACTAATTCAAATGAATATATTCAGCCACAGTGCTTGGCTTGCTTGGCTACATAGTTCCATATGGAGATTCAGAGATACAGAAATTGTCCGAAACGCCGATGGCCCAAATTTGGCCAAATCTTAATGCACAAGTCTATCACTGCTTCCATTGTAATACTGCTTAATCTACAAAGAATAGAATTCAGAAATCAAGTCACACCGATCAGAAATATACTTATTTTATTGTGATATTATTAATATTGCAAATGTTTTTCTACATTTCTTTCTTTCCAGTAAATGCTGGCAGCTTGCCTACACTGTTACCATAATCATGAGTCAGTCTGTATCTCTAAGGTCCAGGGTCCATGTTCTTTATTTCTGGGTAAAGCATTCAGTTCATTTATTATATTGTATTCTAGAAATGATTCCGTACAGGAGGAGTAAGAGTGAGGTTTCATATTAAATAGCACAGGATTGCAAAATGCCAGAGAAACACTATGAGAGGCCAGCAAAAGTTCAGCAATTAGATGTTAGTTCCTCTTATAAGAACATTTGGCTTTTAATAAGATGTCGTATGTCTTTGGGGATTAGGAGAATAATCGTCCCGTTTTGTTATATATGAGTGCTTTGCTGCCAAAGTTACACTGTGATGGGGAAAAAAAGTGTAAAAATAAATTAGATCAATTATTTTTTCTTTACAATAAGGTCACTGGTTATGACTTTTGCCCTTAGCTTCCATAATCCTCCACTTTTAAACAGACAATTCTTAAAAGCCCGTTTTGAATTCTATATTCAGAGAAGTGTCCAATCTTTATCCATAAAGTTCAATTACGTCGCAGGGAGCCATAAAGAAAAAAAGAAAAATGTAGTTGAATTACTTTTTGGCACCACTAGAAAGTAATAGCAACAATTCTTTGTCACCAAAAGGAGATTTAGTAGATGGCATAACTAGGTAGGACAATCAGAAAAATCTACAGGGTTATGGACTAAATTGTAAGTTTTACAATAGTTCCATGGGTCAAAAGAATAGGCAGAGTTACCAGCTTTAAAAAGGTGCAGGGAAGCATTAGACGTAGCCTGAGGAAGTCCAGAAGAAAAGAGGTGGGTGAAACGCGTCACGAGATACGTCATCGGGAGGCGGAGCCGGGATCTGATGTCTGATGAAACCCGGACGTATCACACGCAAGTCAGTGTTTTATGCCGCAAATGAACTTGTGTGGGGGATTACTATATGGTATATCCCACCATTGCTTTAAGTAAGCAGTTTTAATTGTTTTCTATGTAATAAAATTCATGTTATACTTGTGACCAAGCTTACCTTGGTTGGGAGTCTGTAGCGCAGATATATGCTCACCCTTGCAATTAAACACAGGCCAAGGTGGTCACGTAACAAATCACCTGGCCTGTAAGTCTGTGCACGAGGGCTGAGCAGGTAATGCTCCAAGTCGCAGTACAGATAGGACAGAAACAGGAGAATAGTCGTGGGTAAGCCAGAGGTCAGAGGATGCCAGAAATCAGGATACACGAAATAACAAGCCAAGGTCAGGAATCAACAGGAGAACACTGGAACACAAAACAGCAATACGAGAACCAGAGTCAATGAACTGACACTGCCCTCAGGGAGAGACAGTGTCTTATACCTGGCCAATCAGTGATAAGCCACAGGTGAACCACGAGTGACAGGAGCAGTCTCAGGTAAATTCTAACCCCCGGTGCTGGAAACAAGGCAAGATCAGACTTCAGGCTATTACTTGAGCTGTATGGTGCCTCAGAGGGGAAACAGCAGGCCCAGGACTGCAAAGTACCAAGGTTCAAATCCCTTATTGGGCACTTCTGGGGCGACCTCGTCTGGCAGTCTGGATGTCACAGTGAGAAACATTGGGGTTTCTTGGTTCTGTCATCCTACAGTCACTGCATATAAAGAGTGAAATCTTTGGAAATAAAAGTCTTTAGGTCTGAGTGTTGTGGGAGTTATTCCCTCTCAAATGGAGCCTATCTCACCCAGAGCCAGGGTTGATAGAGCTCTGGTAAATGTGAGTGCAACCCTCATATATTATTATATTTATAATAAGGATAATCTGCACTAGATTGTGTTTTTAATTCTTTCAGATTTATTTTGATCAATGGATGTTAAGTATAATTTTGTATTTGGTTTTTGGATAATTTAGTCACTATAGGTGTTTGTAGCTTGTTTGTTTTGCAGACACAGTTGATTTGATTTGGCTTAATTTTTTTTTTCAAAAAGCGCTATCTACTTTTGGGTTATTGTAAACCCACTATAAAGCATACTCAGAGGAGTCTGATTGAAACCACCAGACAAAACTCCACTGTAAGGGTAAAGGGGCTATATCAAGGAATACTAAGGGCAAGGTGCCACTCAGACACCTCAAGACTCCGGCGCTCACGGCTACGCTGCCGGTGCCTGATATCTCAGAAGGTGAGGAACATAATCTGCCGCATTGCCTCTAGATACTTGATGAGTGATGCCTCTGACTCTGATGGGGGAGCTTGGGGTTCAACCTCCAAGTTGGATTCCGCCTTTCATCCGAAGGACCTTTCTGTGTGAGCGCAAGATGAACGAAGATGGGGATTATGCGGAGGCACCTTCCCAAGAGAACGTGGGAGTTTTTCTGGACACTAAGGGTCAGCACGTTTTCCACCTAACTCCGGGGACTGGACATCACTGGATTAAGTTTATGCACTTCTGGATTTGGAAGTCTGCAAAAGCTCAAGTATTTAGTACACACGCCTTTCACTGCAAGACAAGATGGTGTTTACGCCTGGATTTGACCAGTTAATGGTGGCCTTTATGACACCTGGCAGCAGGGACCCATGTAAAGGGCTCAAAAGAGGGATTAAGAGTGTGTAGGATAAACTACTACTGGATGCTATTGGGCCAGTGACCTGTGTCATGTATTTGGCAGATGACGCCTACTCCGGACCCACAGCTTTTGATGTTGATAGGGTGCGTGAATAGGTGTACAACATTAGGGAATGGGCACAGAAATGCTTTTGCTTCCTGGAAAATACTAATGTGGTGCTTTCTTCAGAGAGGCAATGAGCAGCACTGTTCCGCCTAGACGGCAAAATCTAGGGGCCAAAGAACTTGGCCCACAGGCCAAAATGAAAATTGTTTGTAAAGGCCTTCATGAAGGAGTTGAATAAAAACTAAAATGTCACGTCCCTGGACAAGGCTCAGTCCTCCATGATGAAGGTGTTCAGAGGCAAAACCTCCAGGGGTGTTTTGGCAGGGCTTGTTGACAACAGGGCCATGTCACCAGCTGTTTATGATCATCATCAGGCTCCAATATAGCGCACACACTCCTTCTACCTGGCAGTGGGAACCAGACAGAAGTGGAAAACATTATCCACAGACACTTGGGTACTGCAGATCTTATGAGGCATTGCTCATATCATCTTCTGCCACTTCAAAATGGAGGGTATCCACCTCTTGGGGTACCTCCTCCAGATTGATGACTGGTTTACCTGTATAGACCTACCTACACCACCTGCAGGTCTTTCCTTTATCTGAGAAAGGCTCACTGATTCAACTCTGCACCCATCTCCAGCACATCTTTAACATTCTGCTGCCGAGACTCCCAGAGCCCAATTGTGTTTGTGAGGACACATCTTTAGATAGTCCCTCCAGGGAATGTTTTTGTTGCCCAGCATCAAGAAAGACATCTTCCACAAGACCAGTGAAATATCATCCATCCATTTTGTTGACTCTGCCATTCACCTATTTGTAGACTCATCTCCTGCAACTTTGGGATACCGAAGGGCTATGAAACACCTCAGGCAAATGCTGCTCAGCCAAAAATAAGGTACAGGTGGCAAATGCCAGCATACCTCTTGGTTTTTATCCTGTCAGGCCCACAGCTGATTCGCTTACATGTGGACTTTGTGGCTTAGAGCCACAATCTGCAACCTCCTTCTAACATGCACTTTAGACGCAGAGTCGATCGAGACCACTAAGGACTACATGTCACTTACGAAAGTGGTGAACTTCTCTTCTCTACTCTACAGGATCAGAGAGGGGAGTGCCAAGATTTTGTGTCTATCTGTAGGGAAAATAGTCTCTATCATCATTTGATTGCCAGTTGGCCTCCCCCATTTCATTCGGCCCCCTTCCTCCTCCACCACATGACAACTCAGTCATCCATGTACAAATTATCCATGATAATCTGCATTCTAAACACAGCAAAACAAATAATTCCATACTGTTAGGTGTCAGAAGACAAAGCCTGCCCTATCATTGTGGTATTCAAAAATAAAGGAGCTGAGGTCGCTGGAGGAACTGTGTGATTTGTCTCTCAAGGCAGAACCCAAACATATGCTGACATCTGTAAATAATGGATTGTAGCATCCAATACCATTAATTCCCAGCAACAATACCTACACTGAAAACACTTGCGCTAACTCCAAATGCCGGGTTGCCAGGTACCACATACCTGGGAAATGCCCTAGACCATTTCACACAAACCCATACCCAGGACAGTAACCCAAGAAAGAAAGGGTTTATCCATCCCACCCCCATACCCTACCTCCACCCACCCTGTTTTTTTTCTCTCTTTTGATCTTACCCAGCATCCCTATCTCTCCCTCATGGCAATGTATACCTAGATCTACTTGCAGTAGCACTCTATGCAAACTGAAAATCTTCTCTATTTTATCACTTTGATACAATATAAAGTTACAATATATATATACCTGAGTTATGTACATTGTTACTGATTATTTTCACTTTTCTGCACAACCTCATACAAGACATGAAAGGTAAGTGACAGTAATTTGCTCCATCTGTGAGATCTGCGAGTCTTGACCACATGGTGTCCTGTGCGTCCCTTTGGTTATATCTCTATTGAACACCGTCGACAAATAACAGATAAACAGATATTCACACAAAAAAAAGTAGGCTTTTTAGCTATTTTTCCAGCTAAGGCCTCAATTTAATATATTTGGATTTTCAAATGATCACATTCTGTTAGGTAATCTTTAAATTATTTATATAGAGAAGTCACCATTAAAGTCTTTGGGATTTTTAAGAGATATGACTTATGACCTATATAAAGAGGCACATCAATACTAGACGCCTGGAATTATTTATATAAAACCTATAGCTAGAATATTATTTGTAACAAGTTAAATCAGTTTAGCTCCCCATTTGCTGGAAAAAGAAATGAAACCACTTCAATGCCGATGTTTATGTATAATGTTGAAGGCTTAACGTCTTTGTCTTGTCTGAAAGCATTTTCTAATGGTTAGGGCTGTTTACTAAGGTACAAAGTGAATTTCAGATATTTCAAGATATTCAAGTTGAAAATGTGTCCGTTTAGTTTAACATTTGGAATTAAATTTCAATTCACTTTACATTCCTAACAAGTCACCCTTTAACGAATAGCCCGGATAGTTAATCAGTTTTTGAAAATGGCTATTCATAGCCCGTGCTATATGGCCACTCGGAGTGTATTTTCTCTTTTTATGTCATTGAATTAGCCTAGTAAGCGTGCTCATTTATATTTTTTATAGTGTTAGCCATTTATGAGATGTCACCACAGTAACCTTGGATAATTGGTTTTGTATTTTTTTTACATTAGCCGTGCATGTTTTTCTATGTTTTATAAAAGTTTTAATAAATAATATTAGTTATATATGTATTTTATATCTGAACTTATATTTATAGTTTGCCCTATCAGACTATTTATATATATCTAACTTTGTATTTAATGTTATATATTTTATTACTCATCTTCGTATCGGCTACTTATTATCATTATTGATCGAGCTCCAATATATGCCACATTTCTTGGCAATGGGCGACATAAAAATGACAAACAGTTTAAGGTGAACTGAGATATAAGAAGACACAGTTTGGATGAGTTTACAATCTATTCTAGAGAAAGACTAAACTTGGAGGACTTGGTTTACAAGAACATAAAAACACATTTTAGAATTTTTGCAAAAAATAAAGCCTAGTTCTAAAGTCATAATGCACCTGCCTTAAAGGGCTTTCATGCATGGATTGTATAGATAGATAACGCATTAAAATAAATAAAAAAATAAAAAAAAATGCATCTAAATCTGTTTAGTTGTCCCAGCCAATCCCTAACTTCCCATTTTAGCGATGACGCGATGAGGTGCCGTTATTAACATAAATAAACTGAGAAACTTTAATGTAAAAATGAACAACTGCCAGTAATGGATTCTATTCTTTTGTATAAGCAGTTTTATTTTTTTCAATGAATTAAATGTCAGCTGGAGGGACATCATAGTAACACATGTCAATCATTGACATCTGTTGGAAATCAGCCGTGAAGGATAATGGCAAGTGTACCGTAATCTGTATTTTGCATAAACCTTAATGCAGAGAAACGATAACCAGTGGAGATAAGGAGACCAGCTTTTTGTATTTTATTTTTTGTACAAAAAAAAACATGCACCTGCTATCAGACTGGCACAATGGGACAGGTTTTGGTTGATCAACATAACGGGGTGCTGGGTTCAAGTTAGGACATTAAAATTACATTTTAAAAGTGCTATAATCTGAGTGGGGAATTCTAGAATAAAGCGGTACCATCCCAAAGGTGGACTAGCGGATACCTTCCACCAAGCCACTCTTTATGAATGGGGAATGTTGAGGCCTACAGCGTGGCTCAATTGTTTTTAAAAAATATTTTAAAACACTGAGTAAAATGTTCCTACATTATCTGCTTTTACTTGGCCAAGTAGGGAACATGGAACTATTAGAAAGTTCAGAGAACCTTTTCCTCTACACTGCACTGGAAAACAACGATCGCATGATCTTCACAGCCTCTTTTTGTCCATCACTGAAGATATGAAAGTTTTGAAGCATTTTTATGATGGCTGCCGCTTCCATGTGACTGCAACTGGGCTGAATTTTTTATTTAATTTAAGAAAAACTGGACAACTTTAATCAAAATTGTCCAGGTGCCCATAGTGTCCCTTTAAGGATTAGTGAACTTGATAAGAATTTTACATTGCACTCCCCGACTCTGTGATAGTTTAACCTCTTGGCTGACTGATTTTAAGAATTAGTCTGTTGGCATAAATGCAGATTTTTTAAAAGGTTTTTAGTTAATGAATTGTAGCACAGACTGTATTTTTTTTTATATAAAAAAAAACAGGTCAAAAACAAAAGGAAAATAAAGTGAAATGTATGGAAATGAAATGTAAAACTAGAGTGCAGGAGGCTTCCTTGGGGAGATACCGCGTGTGCTCTCTCCAATCCTTCCAATCGTTGAAATGACTGCCAGTCATTAAGAGAAGCCGCGTTGAGCACACTGCGCGATAATTGAATGCCTATGGACCCCCTGATTTGCATATTCCCAGGTTTGAGTGGCAGCTGTAAATTAAATGCCAGATCAGTTGAAAGTATGTTGTGAGCTGGCAATAATGATTCGTTGGCTTGGGGGAGACCTGCCATATTGTAATTTGGCTATCAGGCGTGAAGCAAATAATTCCAAGTGCCAGGAATGTAAAGCTGGATAACTGTTTCCGAGCTGCCGGTTGCCAAGGGTGACACTTTTGATTTACTATAAACGGATACCCTGTTGCCTTTGGGGGATGGTTGGGGGGGCTTGTATTGTATCTGAGCTGTGTGTATAAAACATTATTTTGAGAAAATAGCTACGGTGCAGGATGTGAAATACAGCCATTCCCACGAGGACCACAAAATGTTTACAACTAATGACTGCCTGAAAGGATTTTTTTTACCTTCTGTAATGACAGTCAAAATAAGATTTGCTCTCCGTGAGCTGGTGAATAAGGGAAATATTAACACTCTGTTTCCCTGTTTTGTTTCTATTTTTGTCCATAATCGTGCCGCGGTTGTTAAATCGTTTTTTCGTTTTGAGGTATTCCTTTGTACAGACTGGCACAGAACCCATGTCTTCATTGTGGTTGGAGGCTTTACTGTACTGCTGAAGCATAACGTTCTCTTGTAGGTTCCACTAAAAATAATAGGAGATAACGCTCTAATAGATTGCTATTAGTCTCTTTCACATTGTTTTTATATAGGCAGTCTTATTGTAACTCTGTAACTCTGGTGACTGCCAGCAGTGACAACAATGTATGTATTTCAGTAACACTGTGTTATCTCACCCTCTGGTCACTTGTAAACATCTCCAGAGACTTCATACATGCTCATCATAGTCTGGCAGCTTTGTCAGCCCCACATACTGCAGACCATCTGAAACTATTCCAGATGGCCAGTATGAGTTTGGCCACTAGCCCAAGCTTAATCATGGGTCACAACAACAGAAAGAGGTCCTGCAAGGTGAAGTAAGTTGTATATTGCACAATAAGGTTAAGTGTATGCACTCACATGTAAGTGAGCCCAGATTGACTCTATTGTGATTATGTGGTACAATCTCCAGTCTAGAAACAAAAACTCTGAGATCCTTGTCACTGTGGATATACTCATCAGGGATATGTGAAGAAAGAACACAGCAAGATTTATATTAAAAACAACAACAAGATACAAACAGTAGCACATTTTCATTACATTCACCAAATGGTTACAAATTTGCATTTCTTAGGATGGTATGGGCATCCCTTTCAGTTTTCTGATTTCACCCTATGGAAATGCCTCCTTACCTCCCTCAAGAAGAAGCATACAGCTCCAGTGAAGAATGTATATTCCAGTCCGCAAACAGTTGTGGGCTCCTGCAAAGTTGGCTTTTCAATTCCACCCATAAAAAACACAAATTAGTTCAAAGTGAAGCTGGACCACCATCTCTAATCCCCCCACATACAGTAACCTGTTTAGAGTGGGAGAACAACTGTTACACTGAGAATGTCAAAGAGTTTGCAAGTTAGGTAATGCCATGGTTGGAGGAGACATGAAGTAAAGTGGTCCAAACCCAGGGTGGCATGAGCGGAATGCTCTGTACTTTCAGGGAAAGGTCTTAACAGTGAGTTTGAATTGCTGTAAGAGGAAGGCACGGGTATCATAAATTGACTTAAAATTCCTGTTGTGATAATAAGAAATTGGTCACCCCTCAATAATCAAAAAATATATTCAATACACATAAACATAATATGAAAAACGTTTTCCATTTTATCCACTACAATACTAATTGTAAAGACAAACGACTCCAAGCAGCCCTTACGTGATTATTTTTTTAAAGGGGTGGGGGAGGCACTCGTGATGATGATACAACGCTTGGTTCATCACCTAACCCTCCCCGGCTTGCTGTACCACACATCTTGCTAAGCAAAATATTAAACCCTTTACAATTCCTGAGATACATAACGTTCTAATAAAATAAATATTGCAGTCAATTATCATAGCTCAGACAACATTGCACGGCTTTGTTCTAAGTATAGGGGCTGCTAAAAAAAAAAAAGGATTCTTGGCACCGTCTTGTTACAGTACATAACTTCTTTGTTCTGTTGGCAAAGTGAACCTATTTAAAGACATCTGGTGGATCAAATTAAAAGTGTCATGTTTATAAAATAATTATATTTAAAAAATGCAATATTGCTTAGTTCCTTCAATATTGGCATACCCCTTAAGCATGCCAGTGAAATTAAATCCTTTGAGATGTAAGAAATCTCTTTAACAATTTTAGGTAAAAGGGAACACTGTTTCTCCCCCACCCCCCTGCACCTCCACCAAAAGTTAAGGAGATAAAAATCACTATGTAGTAGATTTACCCTATGAAAACAGGCATACATTTAATTGTGTGTTTGATCATTGGGGAATATCTAAAAACAGACCCTCTGCAATCACAAACTTCCCAGTGCAGTTCAATGAGAAGTCTTTACAAGCCCTCCCCTTCTAACCCCGCCCAGACTTTCTGTGGCTGTCCAATCACAAGCTTCCCAACGCAGCTCTTTGCAAGGCAGGTGCTCTGGGCAATTGCTGCCTGG